>NC_051162.1:97557488-97762644 GCF_013339745.2 Dermacentor silvarum
CCGTCGCTCTGACCACTGACAAAGCGCGATAAGCGCGAAAAGGCATTATTACTTTAAATGCATCACTACAAAATACCGGCCCAACTCAAACAGCAAACAATTTCCAGTGGACGAGCGTTTTTCGACCGCTACCGACGAGACGCAGATCGAGTTGTTTTCGCAGATTGTTACAGGCGACGAGACTTCGATATCCAATGCTGAGGCGCCACTTCTCTTCCCCAAAACCGAAAAAAAAATCAAGCAATCTCCTTACTCGAGTCGGAAAATGTTGGCTTTTGGGACGACAAGGGCATTCTTTTGGTTGACTTCATGGAACGTGGACCACAGTTACAGCTCACGTATACCGCGAAACGCTCACCAAACTGAGACGCGAGATCAAAAAACGACGGCGCGCGAGACTGTCGTCTGAAATTGGCCTCCTCCATGACAACGCGCTTCCTCACACCGCTGCCCCTACCAAGGAGGAGATTCAAAATTTTGGTTGGGAACTTCTTATCACCCAGCCTATACAGTCCCGACCTTGCACCAAGTCACTTTATTCTTAAGCTTGAAACGGTGGCTCGGAGAACAACGGTTTGATTACAACGAGAAACTCAAAACCGCCGTTTTCAACTGGTTCAGTTCTTAGACAGCGAACTTCTATGCAGAGGGACTAAATAACTGGTGCAGAGGTACGAAAAGTGCTTAGACGTTAATGGTGATCATGTAGAAAAGTGAAGTAGGTTTGTATAAAGCTAAACCCTCCAATAAAAACTTATATATATATATATATATATATATATATATATATATATATATATTTAGGACCAAACGGCCCTTTCTTTTTGAATAACCCTCGTATTTGTGCTGTGAGGCCTGTCTTGTGTATGAATTCAATCAATGTTTTGTGGAATGTGTTATCATGTGTCCAGTGGTCATGGCTGGTCTCTCTGCGCCGTACGCGTGTGTCGAGGCGAAGGTCGACCAGCCACACCAGATACGAGCGCCATTACGCGTAGCACAGTGCTGCGCGAACACCCTCAGCGGAAATGTTTACGTTTGGGTTTGAGAAAAAGTTCATTTTTCACTGCATCCTGCTACTTCTTGCTATTTGATTCACGAATGAAAGGGACCCGCTGATAGCCTGCCTTTTCATTTGAATTGCTGCAGGATTGCCCAATTGTAGAGGAAAGTTGGGCTAGTTGGCGCGTGTTCTAGACTTAAGACGTAACTAACTAGCGCAAAAAGAAGACGTGGGACACGATCAAAAAGCACCATACAAGATGCAGGACGCTGCCGTCGCGTCCTGCGTGCAAGACGTCTTTCTTTGCGCTAGCTAGATATCTTTCAAGCCTGCTACAGCATTGGCCCACCAAGGTGCTACTTTTGAACAAACGATCTGCAGGATTGGTTCAGTTTCGATTAGGCCATTTCCGGGACTCGGACCAATATCGCCGTCTCTGGGATTGGCCCACTCCACTCGACTATAGACTAACGACTCGCCAAACCCCGGTGAGGTACAGAGAAAGAAAGCTTCGCTTTGAAAAAACAAAAGAAAAAACACTCCTCCTTAGATCGTTGCTGTTCTCTTTATCGCCTGTGACGTCAGCGAAGGCCGCATTGCACGCAGAGAGGCGAGCGTGATCCCGTTCGGGCAGGCAACTACACTGCACGGACCAGACGCGGGAACGCAGCGTTAATTAGGCACCGAAGGCTCGGTAATAGGCCGGGCTGCTGCAACGCCTCGGCACAGCCCTTGCGTGACACGTAGAAGCCAGCGCGCAATTTATTATACACGGCTTCGCGCGATCCCTCAGCGTGCGGCATTTAAAGGCTGGGCAACGCGGTGCGTTAAACGGACTGCTTCGTTATCGGCAATACATCTTTCTTTTCCTCTCTCCTCATCACAGGATGCGGGCATTGCCTCGAAGCGGCGATTACACTGTCGTCGTGGCGGGAAAAAGGGTGCGGCGGGGTACGTTGCTTACACGCCACGTGACCCGAGGCTCCACTTGACGCTTGTATATGCCCGCGCGCGTTGATTCTTAATTGGCGCAGCGGCTGCAACCACTCGCGTCTCTTCGTAAGTGCACTGCTGTGCGTGCTACTGTCGTTACCCTGTTCATCGGCTGAGAAAAGCACCTAGCCGAATTAACGCGCTCGCAGCCACGTTTGCAAGGTACGCGTGTATATGTGCCCATGGGCCTCGGGGAAGCATTGCGTTGTTAAGCGTTATATGCGTGAGGCTAAGTGGCATCGGTTCTCTGACGCGTTTTGCGCAACAGATGTGTTTGTGGTTTCCAGACGCGCGTTGTAAGTAACTGTAGGACTGTTTCGTGGGAACGCGCCGCAGGAACTCGGCGCAGCGTAGAGCCAAGTGGCTGATCGCGTTCTGCGCTGGGCAAGAATGTCGGCGGTTGGATTCCCACTCGTGGTGGCTGCCGTATTTCGGTGGGGACGAACTGTCAAAACGCTCGTGCACTTGGATTTAGATGCCCGTTGAAGAATCCTATATAGGTAGTCAAATTGTGTCTGCGACCCTCCTCCCCTTCCCCGTTTCACTATGCAGACTCCCTCATAGCCCCAGTATTGCTCTGCATGGTATGTTAAACTCAGTCAGTCAATCAATCAATCAATCAGGCCGCCGCAATGTCTTATACTAGCTGTGGCGTTTTTGCGCTTGACTCTACCAGCCGTGGTGGCAGCATTCTGATGTGGACCAAACGCAACAACGCTCGCGTGTGCCGTGCTTTAGGCACTGACTCGAAGAAATTAATCGCTCAATAGTATGTTGAATGTATACTGATCGAGAAAACGGGACTTGGCACCTCGAAGCAGTAATGCTTCATACGGGTTGATGCAACCGACCGCGTGTTTTACGCGTCGTTCAACATTTCTGCTATTTCACCTCGCCATGAAAGTGTAACTATGCGACAGAGCTTCGCATTTCACCTGAAAGCCCAGATCTCTTGTTCCTTATGTGGCCCTCAGTCTCTCTGCCCTCATTTGCTGCGAAGCCTAAGATAAAAGAAAGAAAAAGCATTAGTGGTGTTGGAGCGCTTTATGCAACGCCCTAAAGTTCTAACACCTTCTTCTGCAAACAAACACTGGACGGTCGCTGCGTGTTGTGGTTTTGTGCAACCTTGGCTATGACGAGTAAGGTTCTTTTTCAGAATGAAGAACTCTCTCTCTCTCTCTCTTTCTCTCTTTCCACTTTTTTTTCGTGTGCAGTTCAGACCCTTGTAGTGATCCGCCGGGCAACAAATGAAAACCATAGCTTCAAATGAGTATCATCATCCATTTCTAGAGTCTCACCTCGAGACCTTGTCACAGGAGCGGCGTTCGAGAAAGGCGAGCCCCGTCTGCGGACCGGTAAACTCCTCTCCTGAGCTATTGCAAAGCTTTCTCAGCTCTAAATGACTTCCTAATTGGCGGGTTAGTGCAACGCCAGTGGTTATAAGTGCTAATGGCTAAACTTTACCGCACACCACTATTCGAGCTTGAGAAAACCGACAGATGAAACACAGCCGAACGGTTCCTCAAACAGCGGTGTCTGTTTTCACGTTGCAGGTGCCCACGAGACTAGGTCAATGGCACCCAAAAACCCGGAATCTTTTTAAACCTCCGCTTGGGGGCAGTCAAGCATCAACTCTCACGTGTCCTCCGCAAACGCATTATAGAAATACCAGGTAAGTGTTAACACGCCGCACTGAACATAATTTCGGCGCCCTGTAACTCAGCACTATAGACACTTAGCAGCTTCGCAATGAACAGACGGCAGGGTCTTGTATAGGCTAAACCATTAAGCCTCTCTGAATGACCTTCTATTTGCTGGGGAGGCCTGTGGTTGAAAAGCCACCGCCACGAGAGGATTCCTTGCTCAAAAGCGTGCGAAGTACCTGCCTGTTATACCATTACACAGTTTGCGGTTGTCGGTGTACCAAAAAGTAACGTCCGAGACGTCTATATTGCGGGGAGACGCAAACCAGCAACTACGGCATTGTCACTTAGAGTGTTATGAAAGAACGGAGGGAAACGTTCCCGGTAAACTATCTTGCGTGGTTGTTTAATATATTTAGGTTTTTTTTCTCCTTACGCCCGCAAATGGCAGCCGGATATAGCTTACGAGGCTCATGGCTCAGGGGAGCAATTCTTCCCTATGTACAAGTGTTTACGTCGTACTATAGCCGAAAAAGAAAAAAAAAACACCAAGTTGGCTCGCAGAAAACAATCAATTAGTATGTTTCTCAGTGTTCCAGGCGCATTGTTCTTTGACGCCGTAAACTTGAATAATTAAACGTTGAGATAACAATCAGTTTTGCTGCTCAGGAATAAATAATACGCAACGAATAAAGGCCAATAGGAACGACGAGCAATTGTTGGCATACAGAGTTGGCTCACTTAGTGCAGTTTCAAGGAGTTCCAAGAAAATACGCACTCGTAATAAACGTGTCGGCTGATTACTGAAGGCAACAGTCTTTTTTTTTTTCGATCCCTCCCTCATCTCCCAATACGACGCGTAGCTGTATATACTAAGCCTAGCAGACTGTGAGCGTACTCAATCTTGCTCTTACATTCACTGACATAACGTTTATATAAGCCAGTTATGTTCGGAGAGTCGACGCCCACAGCAACCCTGCAATATTGTTTTTCTGATCACCAATTATGCCGACAGTAACACCTCCTCCGGCCTATAAATCCTCCGTTCGCTTCACCGGTGCATACCCTCACAAGATTTACTCAAAAATCTTTCGAACTCTCTGTAGGTTACAGATGCATTCGTCTTATTGTAAAATTTTGTCTATGTGATTTGTCTCATTTTGTCTACATATTTAAGGCAGAGATTGGGAGGTCATAAGCTTGAGTCTTGATAGGTATTGAGTCTTGAGTCAGATATTGGCAGAGACTGCCTAAATAAGACCGCAGACTTCCCATGCGGAATGACTGATAAGTGAATTCTCTAATCTTATGTGCCAAAACCGCAATCTGATTATCAGGCACGCCGTTTGATCGCCTGGGAATTTTGATCGCCTGGGATTCCTTAGCCTAAATATATGTGCAAGAGCGTTCTTGATTTTCGACCTCATTGAAATGCAGCCGCCACGGACGCGATCGAACCCAGCCCCTCGTACTCATGCAGCCGCAACGTACGCCATAGTCACCAAGCTACAGCAGCGGCTATGCGAGGAACAATTAAAAAATTGTGTACGGAAAGAACAGCTCGCCAGCCTCATTCGCGACAAAGAAAATCCAGGTTCGAGCAAACGTGGCCCATGTGTTCGCAAAGCCAGGGGGCGTCAAGGTCGTTCGCCCGCGCACAACCCGTTCCGTTATCGATCTGAAAACAACTATCGAATCCAAAGTTTGACGGCAACCCGTCTGGAACGAAGGATTTGAAAAATGTACGTGGGTACACGTCTCACCAAACTTGCAACGAAAACAACAACAAAACAAAACAAAAAAAAAAACAGCCCGCGCGTACCCTCTTTCGAGCGAGTGTAAGGAGTTGCAGTGCAAGTGGCTTATCCGAAAGACCGCATAAGTGTGCTGTTACCGAATGGACAAATTAATTCACTGACAGAGTGCGTAATAACGCTGTATAAGCCCCGCCAAGCCAAGGAAAGGCAATGCCGTAGATCAGTGGCGGAGATGCGAAGTTCAGCTGCGGCACTGACGCAGCGGTAGCCCGTTTGTATACAGTGGCGCGCTTGTGGTCGCATAGTCGGTGGCAGTGTTGCCGTGTCCAGAGCAGTGGGTCCCTAACAGCGTGACATGAATGGATCGTTATCGAAGTTGAAATTTATGCTGGCGCGCGTAGCGCGAAGGCTCTTTCGTATTCTGGTCGACGCCACTAAAGCGGCGCGGTATAACTTTCCTCGGAATGCGTGTATTTGTTTATGTATTTTGCAAAAAGATGTATGTGCGTGTATATGCTGTCTGAAATATACAGGGTGTTTCGGCGAACACTTCCAAAATTTCTGAAAAGTTGCCTATAGCAGGTGGCACAATTCTAGTTCGTGAGCTGGTCTTACTCGAAGAGGCGGACATTACTTGAACAAAAAATTGAAATGCATTGTCGACTAACTAACAAAAATTCACCAATTAAGTTTTTAACTAATTACATTAAGACCCATATTGCAGTGTACAAATTGTAGCCGTGGAATTCGCAAGGCGGATCCACCTAGAACGAATTCTCAGGATGACACAAGTTTCGAGATATTAATTCCCGAACTCTGCGGGAAAATGCATTGACGTTCCAGTTAACTGGAACGCCAACTGGAACACCAGTTAACTGGTACACCAATAACTTGATTTGGAGGGTAGGTTAGCTTGGAGCCGGCTGTCCCAAGGCAGAGTTACGAAGTCGATGCTACCCCTTTCCCGATATAAAACACACGAACATACCACATACACGCAAATACAAAAAATTATACTCACCAGAGAGGCGTCCCGTATGCAAACGCGTTAATATAAGTTCATACCCGATGTACAACAAAAACATTATTACACACGCGCACATGAAGGTCACACTCTTTAAGGAGACCTGGACCTAACACTCGATGTAAACAGAACTCAGCAGCAGTGTACATATCCAATCAATGTAGTGTTGTGTAGAGGTTTTGGACGATCAATAAAGACGTGACGTAATTTCGACAGCAATGCGCGCAATCGCACATCTACTGTTTGTTGCTCGGTGGTCGATATAAGAGAATCATTTTGGCATTGAAGTTCGCGGATCAATCAAGTACTCACAGAATTCATCAGCTTGATGGGTGCAAAACTTCGTGCCTTACCCTCGATATTCGGGTGAAGAATCAAAGTCAGTTCGCAAGTGTGAGCAGTTGGGCTTGTTGTCGCAGGGATTGAACGTCGTAATATATCAGGCGGTCACTAATAATCTGGAATTGTCTCTAAGGTATGACAAAGTCACCCAATGTTATTGGCAGAGTGGAATGTAATGCCAGCCGCATGTGAATGACAGCTCATGTTACGGACCAAAGTGAGAAAACAAAATTTAACTGAGATATGTACGAAGACAGACAGCGAAGAAAGAAATGTTTAAGGACATGACGAGCGAAGCAGGAACTCATATTTTACCGGCAGAGCTACAAGCCGCGTTCCCATATGAAGCCGTCGCAACTCTTTGCGCCAGCATGCAAGCATATGGTAAGCATAGGCGCTCTGTTTTAGGCAACCGCTCATACACCGATTTCGCCTCAATAGCCGCGTCTCACGAATGCGACAGTAGCTGCGTTTACATGAATGCGACAAGTGACACGTCGCTTTTCCAGTGCGTCGCATTCATGTAAACGGCGACAATGCACTAGGAAGCCGAATCGCATTGATGCGACAGGAGAGGGTATAGTTTACGCGGTACATGTAAACGCTGCAGCGCAGCAATTATCGCGCTACCCTAAAGAATGCGACAAGCTACTGTTGCATTCATGTAAACGTATCTAGTAGCGTGTCGCATTTTTTTAGTGCATCAAGGTAATTACTATGCGACAGCGTTTATACATGGCGCGTTCTCCTCCGTCTGAAACGAGCTTTAACCTTCTCCCGGCGACTTGCGTTCCGCTGGTGAGTCGTGCCGTCGCTGTCCCTCAATGCGACGCGCTAGAAATGCGATGTGACGTGCCACCTGTCACATTCACATAAACGCCGCTAACGCTGGCTCTCCAGCGGCAGCAACGAAAAGGATAACGCGGGAATCAATCGTAATACTGTAGCAACGGCCGATATTTAAATATGGACAGACGTTGCGATCCATGGTTTCGGATTCACTTTACCAGCGTACATCTGACTAATTCATTAAGGCATATGTCATCTGTCTGGTCACAATATAGGCACCACGCTTATCTAAAACCACGCCCCAATGAAGCAGCCAATCTTTCGTGAGCCAAGTACGAAGAGCACGCTGCCGTTGAAAGCGTCCTGCTCGGTATTTCCAATCCGCAGCAGGAAGCTAATCAAACGCCACAACTCAATGTTGCGAGCGCTGCTCGAACGACGACGCACGTACGTACGCACACACTCCCGAATAACGGCTTTCAGATATGAACCAAGCAAATACGGAACAGTGGGTATTAGCACCACGGGCTGCAGTACCAAGCTATAGAAGCATTGCGCCAACTACTCGCCGCAATCAATCTATCAAGCAGCGAGACCTGCCCTATAGCGCATTCAATCGACGCTATGATGGATCAACGCCTGCAGACAAAACTGACGGCGGAAAGAGCGGCCTCAGTTCTCATCACGCACATATGTAGACTGCCGTTGTTTGCGTCCCGTCTTCCAGTTCGTGGGAGTAGAATCGCACTATCATCCGACGCAATAAAAAGCCTGTTCTCTCTCGCCGAAGTTTCGGAAGCAGCAACGCGAGCCGTATAGATACTTGAGCATTTCAATCTCAGCGTTCGCGAGGAAGGAAGCACGGATGCTGTCAAAAGGGAACACAGTATGTGGCTATATAGAGGGAGGCAAACGTCACGACAGCCTGTGTCTATACTCTGATTAATTCTGTACAGTGCCTTCGAAAGCTGCGCATTCGCATCTGACACATATAGGTTCCAACAAGAATTACTAGCGCAACTCTGCACGCGTTGTTATCGTTCAACTGCCGCGGGAAGGGTAGGGGGTCAAACGTGGATTTGTTTTATCTTTATGCTTATGACTTCACGCGTTCTTGCGGAGTTAAACGTTATCGTTCTCAATTTTCAAGAAATACATGTTTGTTTGTTTTTTAAGCACGAAGGCTAGAAGTTACTGCGCATGTGCGAAAACGTATATTTGGAAGCTTCTCATTCAAAACGCAATACCTTGACGGAAATGGTCAGCTTGTACGGTCGAAAGGCCGTCATCTCGAAGCCAAAAAGAGGAAGCTTAGGCAAATCGATGTACTAGCCACAATCCCTTCGCTGACTCGGGTGCGCCATGCGTCGGAAAATGTGCCGTCTCCCGTTACGCGCTGGTCTTGTATATAGCCAAAATCCTCACCTTACCCCTCTTGACTTAGGAATTGCGGAAGAATTATTAGAACTCCACCGTGATGGCGTACAGTGGCTTTTGCGTACAGTGTCTATATGCCCGAGGACGCGGTATCAAATCCCGGCCGCAACGGCCTCATTTTGATTTACGGGGAGAATTAATCCGGAGTCCCCCCCCCCCCTCCAATACGTAATGCCCCATAATTATATCGTGGTTTTGGCACGTATACAACTACTGATTTTATTTTATTAGAATTTTTTGCGCCCACGTTGGGCCGTTGGTCGAGTCTAACATGGAATCCCTTGTCCGGAACCCGCAGCCGACTCTCGCTGTTGATTGGTTGACATGAGCTTCTAAAGCCTTGGCTTAGCATAGAGGCATAAAGCATAAGCATAAGCCTAAGCATGCAGGAAGTCTTGACTGGTGAAACACGGTCCGCGTCGATGCAAACAATTGCGGCCAACCACTGACGGATTGTGGTTGCAACTTCGTTTTCTGCGTTTCTCCGGAAACCGAGGTGATTGATGGATGGATGAAGTGAGCGAGTGGAGTGAGTGAAGGCGAAGCTCCCGTTCTCCACTACGGGGGTCAGATGTCAGCCCGGAAGTGTTTATGCGAACCGGGTGAAGTAGTACGGCAGTGCATGCATACAGCTCTCTTGCTCGTTACGCTTCACGGCATTTCAGCAGCGCACTTCGGCGCCTCGTATGTGAGAAAGACGAATCGGTGTGGCTGCCTTGAATAGCCTGACGTCGAGCGAGGGTTTGCGTGTTTGTTTTCGCGTCGCCATGACAACGAAGATGCTGGCGTGCTTTACTCGATGTCAATTTGCTCGGCTGAAAATCGTTAAAGCTAGTTATATAGGCAAGACTTCGACAGACGTCTCCCTGCATGAGGGTATGCTGTTTAGTAGTTCTGTTGCGCTGTCACGGAATATCGCTTCCTTTCTTTGTAAAAGAGAAGCTATTTCTTTGAATCAAAGCAGTTTTTCAAACCTCACCATCGGATCCGCCGCAGTTCACGGTGGTAATTTTTTTTGCACACTTTCTACGATAAGTCCATTCGGTAACCATATAATTACTTTACAGCTATCAATCAACCTTGAAACACGTAAAACACACGGCGATGCCGAAAGGCCTCATTGTTTTCTCTTTTTTTGCGATAGCAATTGTACAGGTGTTGGAGGCGGGTTTGCGACGTCGCCGTTGGTACTGTCGTGGTGTCGCCGCAACGGACGCGCGCATACGCGGACCCCGTGAAGCGGGCGAGGTTACAGCTACTCTGTAAGTGGTCCACCTAGTGGACATGTCCATTTCGTCTGCTGCTCAAGTTCCGATTGACTGGGCTGGGGTACGCGTGAGAAGGAGACAGGCTCGCCCAGCCAATAAGCACTTAAACAGCAGACGAAAGGGACATGTCCACTATGTATAGGTGGACACTTGCAGAATGTTTCGCCCGGCACCACCCGGGGCGCTGTCTCTGCTGCGTATACACCTGTAGTTGCCTCCCATTATTCTGTGTCGCATAAACATGTGGCCCCCACCACCGCGTATCGTTGAGCACCGTTCGAGGATCTTCAGCGCCAGGCTAATCCTTGTGGTATCGCTTGCAATGTCTGTCCAATGTTGTTGCTATTGGAATGCACCAGCATTATGGGTGCAAAAGTGAGAGAAAAGTATATATATATATATATATATATATATATATATATATATATATATATATATATTGAAGGAAGTGGTTCGTTGGATCCGATATTTAATAAATTGAGAGACGTGCAGGCACACGTAGAATCGCAACAACAAACATCTGATTTAGACTTTTCTGCCGAGGTCCGGCTTTCATTCAGTGTCTTTTCGGCTGTTGATGAAGGCCGACACTTACTATGGTATCGCTTACTGTGGTCTAGCAGGTATATATCGCCCTCTCTCTGAAAGCCACACAACAGGACACGCACGATTTTAGATAGTGTTGTAATTCGACGTGAGCTCATCCTAACTACGCGCCTTGTTACAATCGTATCTACTTGTTCTATTTATGCTGCACCCCGTACATGCACCTGTGCACATTGGCTATCTTTACATAAAAATCGATAAAAAGCGGGTCGAGTCAGAAGTCGGACTTAAACAACCCAACTCGACAGCGTTCAAATGAACTCGTTCCTGATGTGTCGAGATTGTTACAATAATCTAGCTGCGCCAAAGCCAGAGACAACTCAACACGTCCGGTTCATTTGTGCTGGCTGCGAACCACCGACAATACTCGTTCTCGTTTAAATGTGCTCCTAGATGGGTCGGGTTAGGTCAGTCAGTGCATGTCGGGCTCGTTCAGGCCAACTCGATGCGACTCGACAGCCCAACTCGATGCTCCTTCAGCCCGACTGACTAGCGTTTGCGTGAGAGAACTCGATCAAATCTCGTCCCAACAAGCGGACTCGATACGGTTTTTTGCAGGGTTCACGTAAGCGCCCTGTATGGCAACCTAAGAATAACCACAAGCTCCTCCCACAAGACCGCACTGCACTTGCGCTTTGTGCATCCGCGCTCCGAATCGTAGTTCCCGCGAGAGACGCACCGATATTGAAAGTAGTTCGCCCCGGCTATGACGTCACGGGAACGGGCGAGTGTATTGGCTAGCGCATGTATACAAAGTTGGACGAGTTGTGTACCCGTAGATTTGCCGCTGAATTCGTAGGTTTTCACCGAGTGTGGTCACGCCGCTGTATTCCGCACAAGGTCTCAACGCGAATCGGTGATTCTGGCGCAAAATTGAAGACGACTTGGAAGACAAGAATAAAATGTCAAAACAGGAAAAGGAGAGAGAGCAAGCGCGAAAGAAAAACATACATTATTCACTTGCGAACATTTACATTGTGAAAGCACTTACATCTGGTGCACGCGCACTTTATATCCCTGCATTTTGTTTACGAACGCTTTTTCTGGTGCGACAATTGTGAACAGAACTAGCATGTCAGACATGAACAGTAGCCGCGCCGCATACAAGCCCCAACCTATCTTTAAATACGGATATTAAAGAAAGAAAGAAAGAAAGAAAGAAAGAAAGAAAGAAAGAAGTAAAGGAAGAAAGAAAGGAACAAAGGAAGAAATTTTCTGTAACGTGCACTTAAATCTAATTACACGAGGTTTTTTTTACATCTTCTTCTCCATCGAAATGCGGACAAAATAAATGTCAACCGAAAACGCAGAAAGGCGTTTTTCTCCCGCCGATGCAAGAAACATCCGATATTGCGAATTAACGAGGAGGAAAAGAAGAATAGCTAGAAGGTATACAACCACAATTACGCCGTCCCTACGAAGTGCTTAGCAATGGGTGCTATTCGCTGCGTTTTCTTCCAAGTCTCGCCAACATAAGTACTCCAAGCCAAGACGGCCTTTTCTCGCTACCTCTGGGGTGGCTTTTCCTTCTTCGTATTCTTTTCTTTTTCAACACGCCGGTGAGCTGACCCTGAGGAATAATGAACCACGTCGAAACGCCCCCAACGCTGCCGCCGGCTCCATAATGTCCAGCCAACGAAGCCGCCGCGACCAATCGGTAAAAGGCAGAGGGTATCGCCTGCGGCGAAAGCTTGTGAACTATCGCCGCCTCTATCGGACCTTCTTGCTTGTTTTTTTTTTCCTTCTTCGTCATTAGAAGAAGCCTCTGTGGCGATATTCTTCACCCTTACCTGCGTGCGAGGCGATCATATATACTCTTTAGTAAGATCCCTTTCACAAACGGTAAGTTCGCTTCTCCGCGATGTCGCGCGGCCTTTACGATGCAGGCGGGATTGTATACAGCTGAAAGGACAATTTATCGCTCAAGGTTCGGGCTACAGTCGTAAAGAAATTTAAAAAAAGAACAGGGCTCCAATCCACGCTGTGAAGGTGGTTGGCCAGCGAAGCTGTGGTATCACCTGATCCGATAGACCAATGCGACGTAGCCTTGAACTGGGTCCTGCCGAGCCTGAACACGACGCCGTTGTGGACATTGGTGTTGCTGTTCCCGTCGCCCCTCATCGTGCTCACGCTGCTCTTCTGGAGTTTTAACTATGCGTGGCCTTCCCCTAGCGATATCACAATTAAGACAAATTAAATTAGTTGCTAGGCGGGTTCTTCTTTTACATATGAAAGTGCAGTGGCGTCACTCCCTGCTTCGTATGCTATACAGTTGCCGCTACCCGGCAACTGCCGCTTATGCAACCGTGATCTTTACCGCGAAACGCTTGCGGCAAACGCTATGAGCGAAGTCGAGCCAGCTTTCTGGTTCTCCTTTCTTTCCCCGCACGGCCGGCGCCGCCGCTGCCGCGGATGCGCGGAGGCGAGCGCCACGTGGTGGTGCTGTAAGGAACTCAGCGGCGCACGCGGCGCGCGCCTCCCGCTGCGATTGGTTCGAGTTTTTGGGTAGCGGAGACGAAGAAATCCCGGGATCCTCGTCACATTCAGCTTCGCTGTAAAATTATGCAGACCCAAGGCAAAATATGGAAACTATGTGAAGCGAAGCTTTCGCGAAGCGGTTAATGAGATGCTATAAGTTTGTCCATTTCATGCCTGCGTCTCCGGCGGCGCATGTGGTCTCACGTACCGGTGCTATCCGATTCTTGGCCGATCCCCAGTTACGTGCAATGTGCCACAGTATGGAAAGCATCATCACCATCATTAACACGCGGTGCTCATTAAAAAGAGCTAGTTGGCGTTCGCACGATACAAGTTTACCTAAAATAGTAACCTTATCTTTTATCTATTTATTTATCCTTTGGGGCCGAATCGTGGCCTAATTGTCAAAGCATCGGGGGGTTTGACTCCCGCCACAGGTTTGACTCTCGCCACCGGACTCGATCCTCTTCTTTTTTTTAAGGAAAGGAGGAATTTACTCGGGGAAATCCCGACCAGCGACCGACCGACCCAGGCGAAATCACGTGATGGTAGACAATAGACAAAGAAAGCTCCGCTTTAAACAGTCGTTGCATTTAGTACATCTAGCTGTGACAGCATCCACTGCGTTTGCATAACTGCAGGTGTGGTAACTGTAGAGATAGTATAACATCACTGATTAAGCACGGTACCGTCACTAATATATTCTTGGGTGTCAGCTATACCAATCTAACGCAGCTAGCAACCCCGAGTACGAAGTTTTTGCCCTATAACGTATATAGCGGACCTATTCTGGAATGTGCTAGAGTGCATTAGGTAGGTATGCATTATAAGCTAGAAACACTTTGTATGGATACTGCAGTTGTACCAATGTAGTGAATCCTGTGACCAGATAGGTATAGTAACTCCAACAACCTTCTCCTTTTTTTTAAATTGACGGGTACTTTATGGAGCCGGGAAGGCCAAATGAGTTTGCAGCCAGTTTGGCGCAACCAAACGATTGATCGAGTGAGCGAGTATTCACTCAGTGAGTGAGTGAACTCATTAGTGAGTAAGTACGGGAGACAATGAGGATGTGTGTGTATATGAGTGAGAAGGTGCATTAGTGAGGAATTAGGTGAATAAATATTGAACACCAATTTGAGTGAGTGAGTGAGTGTGAGTGGGGCAAGGAGGTGGTTATACTAGAAAGTGTATAAATGAGTAAGTGAGCGCATGAGTGAGTAATTAGGTCAGTGATTAAGTGAATGAATAGTGAATGAGACCGAAGTAAATGTCTGCCCGGGTGAGCGCCATGAGAGAGTGATTAATTGAGTGCAAGGGAGAGTTCGAAATGTTCAAGTTTCACTGAGTTCGTCACTCAATAAGAGGGTAGTGAATGACTGACTGAAGTTAGCGAATGAGTAATTAGCACAGTGGTGAGCGAGTTAGTTAGTAGCGAGCATACGAGTAACCGAGTCAGTCACCGTTGTGATAGGCCGGGGTCTCTGTGTACCAGAATTAATTTCTCCAGCAGGATCGTACATTGACTCGTTCTTCATCGCAGTGGCTCCACGTTCAATACAGTATAGTCATCAGTCCGTTGTTCCAAGGCACCGAGAAGTACTGAAACAAAAGAAACTGAAAAAAAAAGAAATATGCAGGTGAGTTTCCGGACGCTTAACTCCTTTAAAAATCATCGTCCGCTTGCAAATGAGGCCAACACTCACGATCTCGATTAGTGCTGCTTCCTACTCAGCCTATTAGAAACAAGTGGAAGCAATAGAAAAGGCTTGCAACTACGCCTCCACTCTATCGTCATCAATGTCGAGACTGATACAGTGACTATATTCTTCAGGATGCACAATGCCCAGCGATATCGCCGTCGTCGATCTAAAAATAAAATTGCTACACTTGTTTCGCCTTGAAGCATCCATTCTAGACAAGACCAAACCAAGAAAACGCACGTAGTCATGCGATGAAGATTGAGCGACTACAAGGAGTACCTCTAATACACAGAGTATAGCAGCTGCAACAGGCTTTTCAAAATATTTAAGGCACGTAGATTGGAAAGTGGCCCTAGTATTTAAAAAAAACGCCGGGTGGCAGGAGCCCGAGGCACTGAACGACAAGGCAGCAAGCGGAACGTACAGAGGTGACGGAGCACCTTCGGCGTCCCTCTTAATTAGGATCCCCCGCAGTTATGCTGGCGTGGCTCATCATTTTTCATGGCTTTCTGCGAGGTATCCATCAAGACATTCTCGCACTTACGGAGCGTGCACCGCTAGGGGGCATTAAAGGACAGGCTGTATAGGAAGCCAGAGCTTCATCAAACTGACTAAAGCTTGACGGCAGCTACGAACAAGCGAAATGGAAAGAAATGCAGTGGGTTAAAAAAGTTTTCGAAATGAAAAGCCGTTCTTCAAGTGGTTCTGGGAACTCTTTATGAGCGCCACGCACCCTTGCGTACGTCTCTGTAGGAGTAGCAGCACGTCAGGCATTTCGGTAGGCTGCAACATCTCTCGCTCTCAACAAAGTTTCTTTCTCTTTCAACCCGCACGCACACACGAAATTTCGATGGTGAAAAATCGTAATCTTTCATTCTTTCCTCCACGCAGTTTCGGCGGGGGAGGCGTGCCAAAAGTTGGCAATGAAGGTGGTGAACACACTGCTCCATTCATTATTCGGACTATATACTGGAGAAGCCTATCGTGGAGTCAGACCCTTTGTGCGTATGAAAATTGGGTGAAACATGAGACTTTCGCAAGACCTCTGTGACTCTATTGTTTTGTCAATGCACTGTGTTACAACGGGTTAAAGCGCCGCAACTTAACATAGCGAGCTTAAGGATAGTGCTAAATAAGACGCGGACCTCGTTCTGTTTACGACGCTGTACCGTCAGACAAAGAACGAAATAAAAGATCCTGACGCTCATTTGGTCCTTTTTTGTAACAGTATAGCTCAGTAAACAGAAACAGACTATTCCCAGTCGAAGCACCATTTAAGACACGGACGAGAAGGACAGGACAGGCGCTCGCGAATAACTTTAGGCACTAAGAAAAAAAAAGGGAGCGCTATGTGTCAGCATTACCTGAATATCGCTTTATCTCTATGAGCAGAAGAAGCATTTAGATATGGAGAATATATGTGAACTGGAGCTTGCATGGCTGCTTTGTGTGTGTGCGTGTGCGTGCGTGTATGCCCAAAATTTAGCTTCGTTGTAGGTTTCTGGCATTAATACCATTTCGAAGTTTGCGGCTTCTCCACGCACCCGTGGGCCGTGTCTCGTTTAGCGCTATTCCTGAGCCTTGAATAATGAGCCAACTAACCTAGCGGCAGGTATACAAGCCGAAATACCTCTGTGATCTTTGCCTGCATCAATAGGGGCGAAGTACGCGAGAATTTCGTGCAGCTTGTGACGCGAGGCTAACGTCATGGGATCGCTGGCTCAGTTTCCGAATAAAACAGGGAAAGGTGTGGCTTTAATTTTTTTTCCTCAAATAATCTAACTGTTTCTCCTGATGGAAAAGCGATAATGCATGCTTTAAAGCGATATCCGACCAGTCCCAAGTGAGTTACTGTTCCTCTTAAGTTTCCTTTTGCTCTTTGCCCCCAGTGCACGCGTCGTGCGTCCCATTCGAACCTGCCAGGAGAGGGTCGCTCTCTCACCCACGCCGGACAACGAACACCCTACGCTCTCGGCCCAGGAAAGCACTGACAACCAAATACCGCACGAACGTGCACGCCAAAGGAGCCGACGCAACGCCTCGACTCTAAGCTGCACCCGCCACGGCCGCCATAAGTCACGACGCCATTAGATACCGACGGGAGGGCCCGCGCCACCCGAGGGGCGAATTTTACCAAGGCTTTCAAATGTCGACACAGGACTGCCTCAATGCCATGGACCGTTCGTTGACTGAGAAAGCTCTGTCGGCTCTCGCGGTGGAGTACGCGGAAGGTATAACGACAAATGTAATATATACCTACGCTTGGTGACATGTATGTCCAACCCTTCAATACCACTATCAGAGAAAGAACTATATATACTCGACTCATTGAAAGCAAAATGCATGAATGCACTGCTCATGAGATGGCGCGACTCTTATAATGATGCCGCTGGGTTCACGTCATTAAGAAAAGCAGCTGAAAGGTTACTGCACGTCTGTCTCTCCTTCGGTCTTTCGTGCGCTTCCTACGACGAATCAAATGCAACAGACGTGTCATGAGCGTTTTGGCTTGAGTATAGTAAGTGGGACAAACGCAAACTTAAGTGCCAACGCGGTGTTTAAGTCTTCCTTGTCCCTTTGAATTCATTCCTTATTTCTTGTACTACTTCCTTTTGTTTTCCTTTATACCACCACGCTGGAAAGCCGACCACAGTTGTAGCAGTGAGAGCATGCTTTATTTATGAAGCAGTCCCGGTGCGTTGCGGAAGCCTTCAAACATCGCTAGTGCGATTGGTTTCTGACTTGTACAACTGAGAAGAATGAAGAAGTTTATTCATAACCAAGTATATAGGTCAATCCCCGTGACTGGGTATGTGCCAAAGACATCATCATCATCAGAATACAATAAACAGGTATTGTACAGTTGGTACCACAGAGCTCAAATAGAGTGGCGGAGAGAGTCGTTAAATCGCATAGTACATTGTAAGTCCGTGTAATGCTATTAAACAATAAGAAATATTGTACAAACTTCCTTTTTTTGCAAATGTAAAAAATATAGCAGGCAGACTTGTTCGCCTGTTATTGGGAGCTTGTGCCAGTCAGGTTTTGCGCACAGTTAAACCGTGTCCTAGTACGAGTACTTCGACTCGTGTGCTAGTTAGGGTAAGGATCTCTAGTTTCACACACACACACACACACACACACACACACACACACACACACACACACACACACACCACACCACACGCACACGCACACGCAGCGCACGCGCGCGCGCGCATATATATATATATATATATATATATATATATATATATATATATATATATATATATATATATATATATATATATATATATATAATACACTGTTTAACAAAAGCAAGTGAGAAATATGATATGCTGCATCCAATTCCTATACTCTCGTTTCAATTTTCTTGCTGACGTGGATCATGCATTATGCGCATCAAAAAGGCGGTGTACATGAACACCACTTTCGTCTGTCTTTCTCCCTCTTTTTTTTCGCGCCTCTGCTTTACCACGGTAAACAGATTAATAGCATAGACGGAACGGAGAGAAGTTGAGAAGGCGTTCGCTTTTGGAGAACCCGGAGCTTGTTCCGAAGCGAGCGGTCGAATATGGCCTAAGTGAGCTGTTATAGTCCACCGACCGTCGATATATAGCTCCCGGCTGCCATTGCGGTGCTCTCGCATCGTAAGCGCCACTGCTGGAGCACCCGTTAATACAACCGGCGCGACCCTTTTTTGAAGTGGAGCTGGATTACCGGCGATTACGGGCGATAATCCGCTGCTGTAATCCCTCGACGTTGCCTTGTCGGAAGCCCAAGAAACGCCGTAGCGAGGAAATGGTGCTGCCCGTCGTAGTCTCAGCTCTCGTGCTGAAGGGTGACGAAGAAAGTGTCCATTTCCTAGAGAACTGTGCCATATTCACTCGCTTTTAAGAATGGCCTGCTGCTTTGAAGGGACAGCTGTATGGAGTATTTCGGCTAATCTTTACGACGTGTATCTCAGGCGTCATCTGCAGGCTTTCTGGCTGAATACATTGGTCACAATAACGACTATTTTCTTGTTAATTTCAATTTGTAAATTTTTGTTAATAAGCAACTATTCAACTAATCTTTATTATAGTGCCCAGGAACGGCCTACTGATCTTTACGAGGTGAAGTCGTTGGGCCCTCTGAAATGAAGTGTGGACAGTCTTTGTCGATAAACAAATAGCTAGACCAGAACAAACGCTGTTGTAATTCATAACGTCACGGCAATATTGGGCAGGACATTGACCATGGCGTCGCCACTGCTCTTTCATCATCGCTTGATTTATTTAGTAGTTTGACTTTTTTTTTCTATTTGGATACCCTAAAAGCCCGGAAGGGCATTAGACACAAAGGGGGGGGGGGGGGGGGGGTTGAATAGGGAATACCAAAAATATCCACAATGCAGGCAAATGCGGCAGTTCAATAAACACGAGAATGCAATGACAAATATAGCATGGAGAATAAAACTAAACACAAAAAGGGCTGTACTAACACGGACAGTTCACTAGAAAATTGTTTTTCGAATTACAATCTAGGCAACACTCATCAAAAAATTGAGAGCATCAGGTGAATAGCGTTTGTGCTTTGTTTAGTTTCTAATAAAAACGACAATAGGGAACTCATGCAGTAGCGAATTCAAAAAGGAAAACTATTGTAAAACGCCTTGACATGCGAAAAAGGAGTGAAGCGCTGACTGAAAAAGATTAAGAATCGTTGATAGCGGCAATGCAAGATGGCAATGAATTCCATTCATCTATTGATAGTACGAGAGGTGAATTCCGGTATTTTTCAATATGAGCAATTACGTGCATACCTTAAAGGAGAGTATCCTGGTAACCCCACCAGGGACTGAAACATCAAGGGCATCTGAGTGAGATAAGTAGTGCTAATTCAATATGCTAATTACAAGTTATGTCTTTGTCAATAGAAATGACAGTTTCACCCAAAGAATGAGTAGCTGTTTGCTATTGCGTAAGGCAATTTTACCAATACAACCTAACCTAATAATCCTGTTTAGTGAGGCTTCTTTTATTTAGAGAGCGCCACTCTTTAGCACTAGCTAATGTGTGCTAACGCAGAAAGAAGCCACGCTACAAGGCTAAGATACTCGCCTCAAGCTTCCATCCAGATGCGCGAGACGATATCAACTCACAACCACACGAGGAGGGCCTCCATTAACCATTGCGCATTGTCTGCTGGCTTTTTCCAGACCGCTGCAATTTCCCCACTATATGCAATCGCACTCTATAGCTACCGCATACGTGTATGCTATTGAAGCCCTGTTCCCGGTCACGCCGGTAAACTTCCCGAGATTCAATTTCGAGCCACACGCCAAATGCCAGCTGCGTATGCGCCTCACGGACCCTGCAGGTATAGCGAGAGACGGTGGGAGATGCTGGCACCTGGTCCAGGTGATAGTGCATAACTCCCCCGCCAATATGCCACCTCACAAAACCAGGTCGCGGTGGGCGAAGCGTGCGGGCGGGACGCCGAAAACCAGTTCGAGATTAATGGTGGCGATAATTAATCACCACTGGGTACCGATACGCCCTCTCTCGTTAGCTGCTTTATGCAGTGAGTAATGCAGCATGTGGTCAACAATTATTTTACGGGGAGTTATTCGTGGGACGTCACGTAACGCCATATTGCTGTTCTGATCACAACTTCGACAGTGCTGTTGGAGATTAGCGAATCGAGATAACGCGTAAGCTTTGATCGTGCTAACTGCACAACAATAAGCGGCCTCGATGACGTCAATGCATGTGACTTCGCATGCATCATACTGTTGATCTGTACGCTGCTTTCAGTGTGCTGCTGGATATTCGCGAATCGAGATAAAGCGTCGCCGTTGACCGTGCTAGACGGGCAGCAATACGGCGGTCTCGATGACGTCAATGCACGTGACTTACATGCATCACACTGTTGATCTGTACGGTGCTTCCACTGTGCTGTTGGATATTTGCGAATCGAGATAAAGCGTCGCCTTTGACCGTGCTAGCCGTACAGCAATACGGTGGTCTCGACGACGTCAGTGCCATATCCCTAAAAAAAAAAAAAAAAAAAAACTCCAGTTCAGACTTCGCTGGCAACGCTGCGGTAACGACGCGAGTGTAGCGGTCATAGAACTGCATTACTCTTGGAGCACTGCACGGGCTCCGACTTACCCGAAAGCCCGGGCCGGGCCGGGTAGAGCAGTTTTTTCACGGGCTCGGGCCGGGCTCGGGCACGCCATGTGCTTTTTGACCCGGGCCCGGGCTGGGCTCGGGTATTTTGACGCGGGCCCGGGCCGGGCTCGGACTTTCTGGTGGTGTATATGTAACATGCAGCGAGTTATCCTCGCGCATCTCGACTCTGAAAAACCTGCTGCCCCGGCGCAGCGGGAAGCTAGCAGTGCTACTGCTGTGTACTTCCCTTTTCTTCTTCCGTCGTATTTTGCGCTGTTTGAACAGAATGTAAAAGTCCAGAAAGACCGAAGTCGCCTCAAACCAAAGGATGCCATTGTATTCCTTACCTAAATCAATGTAATAAATGCTTTCAGCGCGGTGCAAGCGCGTTCGAGGCTTGCTGATTCTTCAAAGGCGAATTGGTAAAACGATGACTGCTAAGATAATTCGTCACGCGGTTGAAATATGGCACAGCGTCCATCCATGACTGCACGCGTGTTCCCAACCGGCCGCCTAGCAGCAGCGCATTACGCTGCACCATGGAGGAACGAGAAGCTTTCTTTCTGCATTGACTAGATCCATACGCTGCGCTTACGACCGGTCGTGGCTGCGCTTCGGCTAGAGTGTACTAGAATACGGTTGAGTGGGACGAGCGGCTGGGGCGGCGCATGCTTTGCAGTGAGGAACCCGACGACGAAAAATACTGTGGCGGCGCTGCGATCGAAGTGGATTGGGCCGCATCAAGGTCGCGTCGTTGGAAACAAGTGGCACAAGTGGCACTCCGAATGGCTTTGGTCATTGCAACCCTGTCCACTCTCTAATTTGATCATTGTAATTTATTAATTGGATCACTGTTGAGCTGGGTCGCGTTCTCCTGCTGAGCTGTAGATTGCCCAGTCTTCCAGCCTCCACGACGGGTTTCAGGAAACCATCGCAATGGTCAGAAATACAGCCGCTTGGCGATTACGAAAACAGCATTTGGTAGCGACGAGACACTTAAAAGACGTCTTTAAGCAGTATTTTTACATAACACTAGAACAGTTTACATGTAACTCATCAACTCCTTCCTATTCTTCCGCATCTGCGTATGCCAATGGTCCCGATACACGAAGCGGTAGAGCAATTTCGTGGTTCTTGACATTTCACTTGATGGCATTAAAAAAAATTCGTTAGGCCGCAACATGCACACGGGGACGGATTACCAGTGAAGCTGTTTATGCTGCATACATGGGCTTATACATGGGCGGCATACATTATGAAATCATGCATTTTTTCATACGGTACCACACTACGTCTACACAAGCGCCGCCATGGTCACCGCACCTCCCATGCATCTGCCGCAACCGCTGCTGCAGCCGCACCGGCACCTCCGACGCGCGTGTCGTATTTATAACCACAGAAGCGCAGGTCACGTGCACAGGCGCCGTCGCCACAACCGCTACTGCAGCCGCGCCGGCACATCCGACGCGCGGCACGCAATAACCACAAAAGCGCATGCCACGTGCACAGGCGCCGTCGCCATACTCTTTCCCTCTTTTCCCTACCCGTCTCCATTTCCTGTCCATGGACCGTGATACGGACGTAAGCCGCCCAGGGTAACCCCACTGGGAACGCATGCGGGGGATGCATACGAGCGCTAGAGATAAACAGCTTCGCTGCAAAAATAGAAGCGGTTTTAGAATAGAGATAGAGCAGGGCTGAATTCAGTGGCGTCGGTACGCAAGTTATCAGTACAATGTAGGGCCTCAATAGAAAAATATATTACGAGAAAAACCTATCTCGCGATGATTGGCGACGGTAATGCGATCAGCATTGACGCAATGTACCGACACGCCGTATTGGTGTGAAGTCACGTTTGCTTAAAATTTGTAGTGGTTGTTCTGAGACTTCTTTTACTCCGGCTATATGCGTCACACACAAACTCTGGTATCGGCCCACTTTTCTATGGCACACTCGCTTGCCGAGATTTCCCATGTGCAGGACGGCATGATGACGACTGTATGATGACGTCAAAGTGACGACGGTGCAGTGACGAGGAAGGATGGCGTCGATGGAAAGACAAAGGCGGGTACTAAGACGATGGCATGGCGTACGACAATGAGATGACGAATCTAAAATGCTGACGATGGCGTAACGGTGACAGCGTGACAACTATACGGCGTGAATACAATGGGATGGCGACAATTGTGTATCACGATGATGTGCGTGAGGATGACGCAATGAAGATCATCGGTTGACGAAGCTGGAATGAAGACGATAGCATGGTCACGACTTCGTGACGACGACGACGGTATGGCAACGAATGCGTGACAGCGACTGTCTGACGGCGATGGCTTGAATGAATGAATGGATGTTGTTTAGTGGCGCAAGGCCCAGGTATGGCCAAAGAGCACCATTCCAGTGTTGTAAGATAGATAGATAGATAGATAGATAGATAGATAGATAGATAGATAGATAGATAGATAGATAGATAGATAGATAGATAGATAGATAGATAGATAGATAGATAGATAGATAGATGATAGATAGATAGATAGATAGATAGATAGATAGATAGATAGATAGATAGATAGATAGATAGATAGATAGATAGATAGATAGATAGATAGATAGATAGATAGATAGATAGATAGATAGATAGATAGATAGATGCAAAACGCCTGAAATACGCAAAGAATGCTAATCGATATTAAAAATGTAAGAAAACAAAGTGAGAGAAAATTCACCATACACAAAAGAACACACGCACACATACGCACACACTCTATTCCTTATGCACGTACGCAGACACACCTCTTCCACATACACGCACACACTTACTCAAACACCTTCTATGGGGCCGAGTTCACTTTGGGCACACCATAAACACACACAATTTGTCTACGGTAATTATCTCTGCGGAAATAAGCCCCCGAGCCACGTTTCTTTGCAAAAGGTGAAACGTCTCGACAGCTTTGCACCTCGGCGGCGTGTAAATAAGCAGTGATCAAAGCTGTAATTGAGCCCGTGCGGGAGTGTGAGCAGTGGAGCTCGTCTTCAGGGAGAGGGTGCGAGGCGCTTCGGCACCCCTACGTCGGCAGCAGAGGTGTCATTACACACTGCTGTATCAAGTGCTCGCATTCCTAAAGCGTTCCGGTCTGCTCCAGCGAATGACCACGCCGAGGTGATGACACGAAAAAGACCATCGAAGAATTTCGAAAGCAACGACGAGGACTGCGTGTTAGTTCCCTTACCTAAGTTGCGGCGTAGATGAAAACCCTGCACTCGGGCACTTTATAACGGAGAAAGATTTCGCCGAATCGTGCTCGAGCGAATATAGGACAACGATTTATCGCGAAGGCCATTATTGTTACAGGGACCACGTTCGCGAACACTCTGACATGCGCAAACATTATACATCTTACTTTATATTTCTGTTCCCTTTTCAGACTTCCGCAAGCCATATATAAAGAAAAGAAAAGAAGAGAAGAGAAAACTTCGAAAGGGCAAAGGCTGTGCAGATCCCGGCGCACATGCTGGAATCTACGTGAAGTTAAACTGCCGTGAAGCGGGTAATTTAATGGCATAGATCTAAATGTGGTGTGTAAGGTAAGCCTCTGTTTTAATTTTATGCTAAGTGCACGTGTATTCTTATTCACTATAGTTATATACACCATAAAGTTCACAACAGCGTCCACGATTTATACTAGAGCTTTCAAAACTAGAGCTAGAATTGCTCGCGAATACTTTGAATCGCAAAAACCTAAATGCTTTCGCTGCTGAAGCTTTATCACCGAGAATAATGTGTGCAGTAACATATAACGGCTTTGTTTTGTGCCGTGGGGGACTGTCGCTAAACAGCTCAATGCGGCATGAGCTATTTAATGGCCTCAATTGCTGATAGCAGAGAACGCGACTGAGAACACCTGCCTTCTCGCAACCGTTTGTGCAGGAGACCAGAAAAGCACCTGGCTGTAATGTCTGCCGCCGCTTACCAAACAGATTTTATGAGCGCATGCTGTCATCCTCGCAAGTTTAGAATTCTCTACGTCCGATGTGGTTCTCTTAGGGGACATTGATGTGGAAAAACACAGAACTTTTTTTACAACGTGTTCTGACACTTTGATTCGTAAAACACTGCAGCGTAAGCGCAACCATTGTGGTCACACAAAGCACGCTCAGCCACAAACCAAACCAAAGGCGATGCTTGCGCTTGAAATTATACCAGTGCTGGGGTGCTCTTTGGCAATTGTCAAACTCCACCATGTTCTCGAATCACACCACGTGGGAGAATTTGGCCAATCCGAGGGGCTGGAGTAGCACTGCGGTCCAATCAAAGCTGAGATGACGACGGATTCAATATGGCGGGATTTGACAACGTCCAGGAACCACACTTATCTAGAGGTCCTATCGCCGAGAGAGACACTCTAATGAAGACTTCCGAAACTCTGCGTATATTATTCAAATCTTCTGTTCTTGATACCCTCCTCCGCGTTGTTGACAAGTAGAGCATACTACAGCGACCGTCCCAAAGACTACGTACCACTCAAATCGTCTGCTTCGTAGACCATCCTCCGCAGAGTAGACTAAGAGGAGAAGGCAATAGCCACCGTTACGCAAGGGACTAGGTTATCTCAGTGGGACGACGATACCTAACTTCTGCGCAACTTCTGCAGACGTTGAGAGAAAAAAAAAGAGCACCTGGTCACAAACGTCGACGGCTAAGTCGTATGCTGAAGCAGGTGATTCTGGCCCACCTCACGCGTGGTGCTCCCCCCCCCCCCCACTCCCCCCGCCCCCTTCTTTAGACTGGCAGAGGCACGTGCCGTTGGTTGCTACGCTCCGGTGTCTCTTGTTTTTGTGGCCTCTCGCTTCTCTAATGGACTCCTCGTCCCTTTTTTTTTGCCGTGGTTGCACGCGCCGACTCGTCCGCTACGCGTGCCCCGTCCAGATGAAAAGAGCCGTTGTGCCGCCTACCTAAAGGGGCTGTTGGGAAATGACCTTCTTGCAGATGGCAGCGGGAATAACGGTTGAAAGTAGCACGCAAGTAGACGCTGCTGCTGGAGACTGCGGTTGTATTCACATTAAAAATCACGAAGCTTCTGGTGCTCGACTTTTAGCCGTAGATGCCGAATGAATTGCGAGAGAAGATCGTTTCACAAGGAGACATGTCGGCGCAACTCAGTAATCACTGCAGTCTTCTAAAGGGAGAAATGGTTTGATGATAATAACACTTAGTCATTAGCTGATCCTTGTTGCTGTTACCTGTAGCTTCCCGAGCTTTGCGCGCATCAATTAAACCATGCACCTGGCAAGACCGTAATGTAGCTAGTCCACGAAGAACTATTCAGTGGTGGGGGTGATGAAGCCAACGATAAGCAGTAACGCTATGCTAAATTAGTGTTACGTAAAACAAACACTGAGAGATAAAGTGGTTAGTTGAGGCACATAAAGGACAAATAGCGTCACCGCTCCAGACTTCGACACAATCTCGGCACACGTGACAAAAACATTAACACATCTGACCAGATCACATGCTTAGTGTAGTTCTACTCCTCTCTCTATCTCATCTTTCTATTCCCTCTTTCCCGTCCCCCAGAGTAGGGTAGCCAACCAGACGCATTTCTGGTTAACATCCCTGTCTTCTCTCTTTCCCTCTTCCTCCTCCTCTACACCCTATGTTGTTATGGCAGAATCTGCGTTGGAACCGAAGCGATTCTTTCAGCGTTTTATAGCTTAGGCACCGCAGCCACTGCTTCTTCAAATGTAGCTCAGCTTTTTATGTCCCGAGCATTGAACCCGGGATGACTCCAGTACTGACCGCAGAGGTTCTGTGGCAGATTTTCGTTCCATCAAAACATCTTTTCCGTGACATCAGGGGCCAGCGGGAATCTCTCCGCGCAGACTTAGCCCACAGCAGGCGAAAAAAAAAGAAGAAAGACAACAAAACTTTGTTGCTCTACACATACAGCGCTTCTATTGATTCGGAGCTGCGGCCATCGGCTTCGGGACAAATTTCCTTCTGGGCTCTCCTTTCTTTAACGGTATATACTACGGCTGTGTCCCGTCTCCTCCTGTCGCGTTATCACACGATCTCATTTACCGCTGGCTTATGAATGAGCAGTTCGAGAAAGAATGCGCCAGTGAATTCATGAGTTGGCTAAAGCACGTGCAGCTTCGAAATTCACACGCTGCGCTGACCGGTCATCGAGACGTCGCCGATAATTTGTCATTAAAGCGCGAATGCAACTTAATCATTCGGCACTTAAGCGCAGAGGCGACTTGACCTGGATGGCGCACCTCACATCAAGCGGGTGACCTGCTATCGCCCTGGCATCAGCCAAGCATATATGAGCGGGGAGGTTTGGCCGCCGCGTCTACTCATTACTCGTGGAGGCAAAGATCGCCAATCAGCGACGGAAAGAAGCAATAAACACAGAAACAAAATCCCTTCAACGTTGTTACAGCCTCCACGTGGATGGCGATGGCTCCTCCGCGAGATGCACAAAATACCGGGAAGAAGAGGCTCGCTCGTGAAAAACCGGAAGCTCTATAGATGACCGCACCAAGTTGGAAGGGAACCTTGAATGTGTGCTCAAGATGCCGAAATTAACAGCCGGACACCCCGAAAGAATGCGCAGAAAAAGACAGATCCGATCTCCTCGAGAAGAGTCACTCATCTTCTGCGTCTTTCTTTCTTTTTTTTTACTTTTGTTTTTTTCCTGTTTCTTTCGTTGTGGCAGTCATTTATCTCGTTTATTGGTCGAGAGTCTCCACAACATCACAACATCACCAGCAAGAGAATAAACAGGAGCCAAAAGCTACGCATTGGTTGAGAGGAAGCAAGAAAAACCAATTCTCAGAAGAATGCAAACAAACTAACTAAAAGGAAAACCAGGAAATCTACGTAACAATCAGACTGAACTTCGAAAGCCATAGTCACAGGTTCTTTGCTGTGTTTTCTTTTCATATTTGGTTTCTGAACTTTTTTTCTTTCTTTGTTTGGGAGTCTCTAATGTCCCCCGCCGTGGTCGCACAACTTGGCGGCGCCTGAAAAAAAAAAAGAAAGAAAGATATACCGCGCATTGCGGGGAACGCCTCAACACGGGTGAGATGCCAATCGCGATCTCAGACCCGACACTTCCACCGTACGCCCAAGTTGAGCGCTGAAGTATAGCCGCAGTTTATTAGGTGCGTATTGAGTCGTATACCTTGACGGCTTATATTTCTCTTCGCTGACGGGCCGCGTCTCCTCTCAATTCGAGAGGGGACCGTCGCTATACGAACCAGAACGGAAGCCACGCATTTAGGTCGACCGTTTTCCCAGGCTTTGGCTGCTTTTACGAGTGGCTTACGTAGACTCAATTTGTCTATAGGCATGTGCAGGGCCAGTATTTCCACTGCAGTTCCTGGGCTGCGCCCGTTCTTAAGTGGACACTAAAATGGAATAGAATGTTAAGTTGTTTTAGTAAATTACGGTTCTGTAATAGCGGACAGCTCGCGCTTAAGGTGACGGGGCGCTTGATTTAGTAGCAGTTACAATAGTAAAAGACGGCTGGAGTACTGGTGGCGTAAAAACATATTACAAACAAAGTAAAGAGACCATACTTTTAATGGAAATAAATGCCTTTATACTTCCATGCTTTCTTAACATGAAGCATGGGTCTTAATAATAAAGCAGAAGCAAGATACAAATAATGAGCTTGGCAGCGTCAGCCGCCCAAAGGGGATGTTGCAACATCCGTCCCTCCATGCATAAATGCTCCACCAGCCCACTTGACAGCCCGTCAATCAATCAAGCAATCAATTATTCAGTCATTGAAACAATCATGTAATAATTCGCACCATGACACCAAATTTTCGAGCTTAAATTGTGCATTGCACGTTAAACCGTACGCGTCCCACATCAAGCGGAGGAGGAGGATATGGCGAAAGCGTAAAAAGAAAAGCGTAGCACCGCGCAAGACGGGCTCTGCGGCGCCGATGGCTACGAGATGGCGCCAGTTGCCCGCGTCGTCTGTTGACCGATGACGCCAACAATCAGGCATGCGGCGAGCGCGTCCACCGACACCATATATGGAAGCAAAGCGCTGCATGAGCGGAGGTCTTTCTGCGGTGGCTGCTGTGAATCGCATCCACGCGTCATCCACAGGCTGCCTCTCGCGATCGCCCAATTAGCGAGGCAGTGGCGCCCACTTCACTCCGTTTGCAACGTGCCGCACGAGACATTGTCCGCGCCAGTCAATATATCGCGAAATGAATACACGTATAGAGCTGCGCTCAAATTTCGAATTAGGGAGTTTCGTAATCGTCGGAAAATTTTCTTAGTGTTTCCGTTGTTTCGTGTAAACCTGTCTGAAGACTTCTGTGTATCACATGCCCAATCACGCAAAAACAGAAAATATGAACAGATACACAAATCTGGGAGCCAAAGTTTCGGTAGCCATAGCCATCATTCGCAATGTACGTGCTAGAGGGTGCCTTGGTGTCTACTTATAGCTAGCACATAGGATCCATCAAGGCGAGTAGCATGTGGACATTGCAAGTGCAACTTCACCAACATTAACCTTAATTTGTGATCGACGAAACGTACACCCACGTCAGCAGTGCCGAGTACGAAGAGGAGTATTTTTAATCGCATTTTCTTGAAAGAAGCTTTAAGTGATTTAATGCGAAGCATTCTCTGCAAGTCCTGCCACTTCCTGACGGGCGAGCCTATCTCGTCCTTTTTGTTGGCCGATTCTGGTGATAGTGCCGTCTAAAATTATGTGCCACAGGGGCGACAAGGCATGTGCCCCTGGGGTCACTCAATATCGGTCGCTGGTCTTTAGTTTTATTGAAATCTTATATCCTGCCACCGCAAACCTTTGTCCTAGTTATTATAATTTTAAACACTGCAGCCCATAACCTCCACATAACCAGTCGCTACACATTTACATTATTCAACAATCGTTATCTGCAAATCACAAATGCTTTGCATCACATAGACGTCAACTTAAGTGGAATCTCGCAATGTTTTTAATGCAAATAGCATTATTTTCCTACTTCAGCAGTTTTGAGCCTATCTATCTTTCTATCTATCAAGCCTCGTACGCCAACCCAGTGACACGAGTTGCCTAACTACATGGACAACTAGGTATAGGATCCTGGTTGTGATGCCGTCGTGGAGTTCCATTGTCTTCAATCCCGCTTCGTAATATCTTACTCTCCTCATGCCGTCGTCTTCACGCCTTCTAACCCGACCCAGTGGCCCAAGTGGTCTAATAGCTTGGGCTATTAGGTCATGGTCGTGATGCCGTCAGTGGTCGTTGCATCCCCGTCATCCCAGCTTTGTCATCCGACACTCGTCATGCCGAATGTCGTCATCACGACATCATCGTCATACAGTCGTCATGTATTCGTTTTCACACCGCCATAGTAATGCCGTTGTGGTCGTTCAATCGTCGCCATTCCAGCTTCGGGATCTGACTCTCGTCATGCTGTAGTCGTCACGCCTTCTACTCCGACCCAGTAGTCCATGCTGTCCATAGCTTGGCACACTAGGTAAGTGTTCGGGGTCGTGATGCCGTCCACGACAATCCTCGTTCTTCATTCTTTCTTAATCATGCTGTCGTCATTCAATCGTCATTGTATCCACGTGGTCATGACACCGTCGCCATTGCGCCGTTGTCACGCAGACGCTACCATGCATCCGTTGTCACGCCATCGCATTCTCGCTTCTTCATCCATTTGGCGTCATACCGGCGTCCTCACCCTATCCTCGTCGTACAATCGTCGTCATCTCATTGTCCTCGTATCGTTGTCATCGTTCCGCTGTCGTGATTATACCATCGTCATAATTAAGAAATCGACATGTCATTGCCACGTCATGCTGTCGTAGTTATACGTCTTTGTCGTTCGGTCGATATCAATCGTTCTTCGTCATTCAACCGTCGCTGCTTCGGTGTCATGCAGCTATTGTGATGCCTCCATGCTTATGGGCGACCTTGGCAAGCGAGTGACATGGCAAAGTGGTACGATATCGGAGTATGTGGCACATAGCCGAAGCTACGAACGTCTTAGAATTACCCCTACACGTGGTAAATAAACGTGCCTTGAATAAGGTCTGTCACTACATAGCTCGATTGCTATTCGCTTCACCGTCGACAGTCGTGAGATGAGTTCTGCGTTAATTTTATTTATATGCCCTCTCCGCGTGACTCGCAATTAGACCTGAGAAATAAATGCGGGTAAAGATAAAGAGAAGACTTTGAATACGCGGAATAAAATGTGTGGGCGTGTGAAGACCGTGTGTGGGGGGGAGGGGGGTTGATGAACGGGAGAGGGAGGCAGCGGTGTGTTAGGCAATTCAGTGCAGAGGTGGGTCCATTATGGCCGAGTGCTGAGTTTGGTTGCGATGTGCGAACACCTTGGCCAGGTGTTTTGCTCCAAGTGGTGAAGTGAGAGTGTCGTCTTCGTGGGTGGGGTGGGCGAGAGACGGACGTTACATGCAGCAAATAAAAGGTACGAATGAAGGGGAGAAGAACAAAAAAGCGCCAACAGGTTTTTCTTGCGCCGGTGAAAAAAAAACAACAAACAGAGGTGAAAAATAAATAGCGTAAATGCTCCGCGAGCGTTATAGTGCAGTATTGTTTCAAACTTCACTCCGACTACTGAGTTTCAGTATTTCGGAGTGGTACAACATTGTCCGCTTTTGAAGGGAACGCCTGAATCGCGAGAGTATGAAATTGGGCTACATGGTCTATGAATAGCGTGTCCTACAGCAAATAGGGCAAGAAAGACTTCAAACGCGTTGCGCAGTTTATTTGCGCACCATGCAGCTCTGCTACTACTTTTCCCAAGCTCTCTACAACCCGTAGTTTTGAACAAAGCTTCTTGGGTCCATTTACTCGGTTACTCTCTTTCCCCGCTCTTGTTTCATTTCCTAGCCAGTGAGGTTACTTCTATTACATTATTTATTTATTACTGCCATACAAAGGTGTAGCCTCACTATGGCTAGGTGACTACGGCTCATTCTTATTTCTTCCTTAGCTTGAATATTATTACTCATTAAAGGGACACTAAATGCTAATGTTAAATCAAGCTAAAGTGACGGATTAACGATCGAGAAGGCCTGCGATGTCGATATTATCGCGAAGAGAGTTTTAGTAATCGAAAAATTGAGATAAATGCTGGACACGGTTCCAGACTCCCCCGAGACGAAGGCACTCCTCATCTATCAGTAGTACTCAATCACTCGTAATAAAAAGACAACTGTATTGCATTATTAGACGAAAGAAAATGCTACTTATCTAGTTCTATTTGATTTTTAGCAAGAAGAACTCATTGACGTTACCCTTGACACCGACGCGAGCAGGTCGAAATACTTCATTTTCTCCACTATGCGCCGCCCACGCTTTTGCGTTTCAGTAGTTTCGTTATCGCGCAGTGCTGCGCTGGTTTTTCTGGCTCGCGAAACTCACACAAACTGCAGGTAGCAGATAATGCCACGTCCATGTCGTGTCGCGCGTTTCGTTTAGCGCAGATAACCGTAGCGCCGTCAGTCTGGCGCCATGTTACTCCCCGACGGCAGTAAAAGGAGGTGATGGCGTATGCAAGGACACCACTCCCCGCTCAGGGGCGGGCGATTTGAACAGCTCTAAAGGTATGCGGATACTTCAGACGCAATTTTCTCCTAATACAAGTCTTTTCTTTGCACGAAACAGACGCTGCGAGGTTTCTGGATTGGTATTTCAGCAGTCCAGGCCAACTTAGTACTAGCCTTAGTGTCTCTTTAAATATCTAACAGAAAAAAAGCAGGTATGTCGATATCTTTTGAAAGTGACCATGCCCCCACCCGCTTAAGATGAGAAAGCAAACAATTACAAAAAGGGCACAACGCAATACATCACATCACGCACAGATACAGTACAAAGCCCTGCTCTGCAGTTTCCACAGTTGTAGCTCTGCACTGCTAAGCATGTTCCAACAGTTTCATCTTTTTCGAACTATACTCTCACTGTTTTCTCACTTCCAAACGGTTGAACCCGAACTTGATACGAGGCTCACACATCCATCCTAGAATTCTCAAAACTACGGCAGTGGGCTATTTTGCTTTCATTTCATTAAAGCGAAAACTATCGATGGAAGGGTGCCGCTTAGGTGTGTCGTGCACGTCCGTATAGCCTGCGGACTTAACCATTAGCCGCGCGTATATAAGCTTCACGATGACGCCATTAGACACCGTCTCGTTGCGGTCTTTGCGCAAGCTTCGCAGCAGGTCTCACGGGGTGGCCGTCGAGGCACGTTTAATGGCGACCATCAAGATACACCTGCCGCCGGTCGCGAACTGAAAGAATCCTTCACCCGCGGTGCAGGGAGCGGGGTGCTGGTGGCCCAATAGCATCGTGGGTTCGGAAACGTTTCAGCTCATTATTCCAAGGTGACACTGGCCACCACCATTGTGCACAAGAAGCAGCATCTGTCTGCCTGCCCGCCTGTTTGTCCGCCCACCTTGTTTGTATGTCTGCTCTGCTCTGCAGGGTGCTCTGCTCAGCTCTGCAGAGTGCTCAGCTCTGCTCTACAGAGTGCTCTTCTATGCAGACTGCTCTGCTCTGCTCTGCAGAGTGCACTGCTCTGCTCTACTCTGCAGAGTGCTCGGCTTTGCTCTGCAGAGCGCTCTGCTCTGCTCTACTCTTCTCTGCAGAGCACTCTACTCTAATATGCATAGTGATCTGCTCTGCTCTGCAGAGTGCTCTACAGAGTTCTCTGCTCTGTTCTGCAGAGTGCTCTGCAGAGTTCTCTGCTCTGTTCTGCAGAGCACTCTGCTGTGCACTGCTCTGCTCTGCAGATTGCTCTGCTCTGCACAGTGCTCTGCTCTGTTCTGCAGAGTCCTCTTCTCTGCAGACTGTTCTGCTTTCCTCTGAGAGTGCTCTGCTCTGCAGAATGCTCTGTTCTGCTCTTTTCTGCAAAGAGCTCTACTCTTCTCCACTCTGCTCTGCACAGTGCTCTGCTCTGCTCTGTTCTGCAGAGTGCCCTGCCCTGCTCTGCTCTGTAGAGTGCTCTGCTCTGGTCTGCTCTGCAGAGTGCTCTGCTCTGCAGATTGCTCTCCTCTGCTCTGCTCTGGAGAGTGCTCTTTTCTGCAAACTACTCTGCTCTGCAGGGTGCTCTGCTCTGCAGGGTGCTCTGCAGAGTCCTCTGCTCTACTCTGCTCTGCTCTGCAGAGTGCTCTGCTCTGCTCTACTATACTCTTCTCGGCAGAGCACTCTACTCTGATATGCATAGTGATCTGCTCTGCTCTGCAGAGTGCTCTACAGAGTTCTCTGCTCTGTTCTGCAGAGTGCTCTGCAGAGTTCTCTGCTCTGTTCTGCAGAGCACTCTGCTGTGCACTGCTCTTCTCTGCAGATTGCTCTGCTCTGCACAGTGCTCTGCTCTGTTCTGCAGAGTCCTCTTCTCTGCAGACTGTTCTGCTTTCCTCTGAGAGTGCTCTGCTCTGCAGATTGCTCTGTTCTGCTCTTTTCTGCAAAGAGCTCTACTCTGCTCCACTCTGCTCTGCACAGTGCTCTGCTCTGCTCTGTTCTGCAGAGTGCCCTGCCCTGCTCTGCTCTGCAGAGTTCTCTGCTCTGTAGAGTACTCTGCTCTGGTCTGCTCTGCAGAGTGCTCTGCTCTGCAGAGCACTCTCCTCTGCTCTGCTCTGGAGAAGTGCTCTTTTCTGCAAACTACTCAGCTCTGAAGGGTGCTCTGCTCTGCAGAGTGCAATGCAGAGTTCTCTGCTCTGCTCTGGTCTGCTCAGCTCTGCTCAGCAGAGTCCTCTGCTCTACTCTGCTCTGCTCTGCAGAGTGCTCCGCTCTGCTCTGCAGAGTGTTCTGCTCTGCTATGCAGAGTGCTCTACTCTGCTCTGCTCTGCAGAGTGTTCTGCTCTGCGCTGTAGAGTGCTCGGCTCTACTTTGCTCTGCTCTGCAGAGTGTTCAGCTCTGCTCGGCAGAGTGCTCTGCTGTGCTCTGCTCTGCTCTGCAGAATGCTCTGCTCTGTTCTGCAGAGTGCCCTGCCCTGCTCTGCTCAGCTTTGCTCTGCTCTGCAGAGTGCTCTTTTCTGCAAACTGCTCTGCTCTGCAGAGTGCTCTTCTCTAAAGACTCCTCTGCTCTGCTCCACTCTGCTCTGCAGAGTGCTCTGCTCTGTAGAGTGTTCACATCTGCTTTGCTCTGCTCTGCAGAGTGCTCAGCTCTGCTTTGCTCTGCTCTGCAGAGTGCTCTGCTCTGCTCTACTCTGCTATGCTCTGTTCTGGGGAGTGCTCTTCTCTGGTTGTGTTCTGCTCTGGTGTGTTCTGCTCTGCGGAATGATCTGCTCTGCAGAATGTTCTGCTCTGCTCTGCAGAGTGCTCTGCTCTGCTCTAGTCTGCTCTGCTCTACTCTGCTATGCTCTGCAGAGTGCTCTGCTCTGCTCTGCAGAGCACTCTCCTCTGCTCTGCAGAGTGCTTTGCTCTGCTCTGCAGAGCGCTCTTCTCTGCAGACTGCTCTACTCTGCATGGCGCTCTGATCTGTTCTGCAGAGTGCTCTGCTCTGCAGAGTGCTCTGCTCTGCTCCACTCGGCAGAGTGCTAAGCTCTGCCCTGCTCTGCAGAGTGCTCTGCTCTGCAGAATGCTCTGCTCTGCTCTGCAGAGTGCTCTGCTCTGTTCTGCACAGTGTCCTGCTCTGCAGACTGCTCTGCTCTGAGAGTATTCTGCTCTGCAGAATGCTCTGCTCGACAGGGTGCTCTGCTTTGCAGAGTGTTCTGCTCTGCTCTGCAGAGTGCCCTGCCCTGCTCTACTCTGCAGAGTGCTCTGATTTGCTCTACTCTGCAGAGTGCTTTGCTCTGCTCTACTCTGCTCTGCAGAGTGCTCTGCTCTGCTCCACTTTGCTCTGCAGAGTGCTCTGCCCTGCTCAGGGGCGGTATTCTTTAAGAGTCTACCTAGTGGACGGTCCATTTCGGCGGCCGCTGATTCGCTGCTGTTTGATTTGCAGGAAGGTGCCAGCCAGTCTCCTTCCTGCACATCAAGCAGCAGTGAATCAGCGGCCGCCGAAATAGACAGTCCACTAGGTAGACTCTTACAAAATACCGCCCCTGCTTTGCAGAGTGCTCTACTCTGCTCTGCAGAATGCCTTGCCCTGCTCTGCTCTGCAGAGTGCTCTGCTCTGCCTTGCTCTGCTCTACATAGTGCTCTGCTCAGCTGTGCCCTGCAGAGTGTGCTGCTCTGCTCTGCAGAGTCCTCTTCTCTGCTCTACTCTGCTCTGGTCTGCAGAGTGCTCTGCTCTCCTCGGCTCTACTCTGCTCTGCAGAGTGCTCTGTTCTGCTCTGGTCTACTCTGCTCTGCTCTGCAGAGCACTCGGCTCTGCCCTGCAGAGTTCTATGCTCTGCTCTGCACAGTACTCCACTCTGCTCGGCAGAGTGCCCTGCTGAGTGCCCTGCTGAGTGCTCTGATGTGCTCTGTAGAGTGCTTTGCTCTGCTCTGCAGAGTGCACTTCTCTACAGACTACTCTGCTCTGCAGGGTGCTCTGCTCTGCTCCGCAGAGTGCTCCGCTTTGCACTGTAGATTGATCCGCTTTGCTCTGCTCTGCACAGCTCTGCTCGGCAGATTGCTGTGCTCTGTAGAGTGTTCTGCTCTGCTCTGCTCTACTCTGCTCTGCTCTGCAGAGTGCTCTCCTCTGCACTCCTCTACTCCGCTCTGCTCTGCAGAGAGCTTGGCTCTGCTCTGCAGAGTACTTTACTCTGCTCTGCAGAGTGCTCTGCTCTGCAGAGTCCTGTGCTCTGCTCTAGTCTGCAGAGTGCTTTGCTCTGTAGAGGGCTCTGCAGAATGTTATGCTCTTCTCTGCTCTGCTCTGCACTGCTCTGCAGAGTGCTTTGCTGTGCTCTGCAGAGTGCTCTCCTCTGCTCTGCACAGTGCTCTACTCACCCTGCAGAGTGATCTGCTCTGCAGAGGGCTCTACTCATCCCTGCAGAGTGTTCTGCTCTGCATAGTGCTCTGCTCTGCCCAGCTCTGCTCAGCAGAGTGATCTGCTCTGCAGAGTCCTGTGCTCTGCTCTACTCTGCAGAGTGCCCTGCTCTTCAGAATGCTCTGCTCTGCAGAGTGCTCTTCTCTGCTCTGCTATGCTCAGCAGAGTGCTCTTCTCTGCTCTGCTATGCTCAGCAGAGTGCTCTCCTCTGCTCTGCAAAGTGCTCTACTCAGCCCTGCAGAGTGATCTGTTCTGTAGAGTGCTCTGCCCTGCTTTGCAGAGTGTTCTGCTCTGCATAGTGCTCTGCTCAGCTCTGCTCAGCAGAGTGCTCTGCTCTGTAGAGTCCTGTGCTCTGCTCTGCTCTGCAGAGCTCCCTGCTCTGCAGAGTGCTCTGCCCTGCTTTGCAGAGTGCTCTGCTCTGCATAGTGCTCTGCTCTGCTCAGCTCTGCTCAGCAGAGCGCTCTGCTCTGCAGAGTCCTGTGCTCTGTTCTGGTCTGCAGAGTGCTTTGCTCTGCAGAGTGCTCTGCTCTTCTCTGCTCTGCAGAGTGCTCTCCTCTGCTCTACTCGGCACAGTGCGTTGCTCTGTTCTGCAGAGTTCTCTGCTCTGCTCGGCAGAATGCTCTGCTCTGCGGAGTCCTGTGCTCTGCTCTGCTCTGCAGAATGCCCTGCTCTGCAGAATGCTCTGCTCTGCAGAGTGCTCTGCTCTTCTCTCCTCTGCTCTGCAGAGTGCGTTGCTCTGTTCTGCAGAGTGCTCTCTCAGCCCTTGCGGAGTGCTCTGCTCTGCAGAGTCCTGTGCTCTGCTCTGCTCTGCAGAGTGCCCTGCTCTGCAGAATGCTCTGCTCTTCTCTGCTCTGCTATGCTCTGCAGAGTGCTCTGCTCTGCTCTGTGAAATCCGCAGAGGCCGGGTGTGACCGGTCAGATTACGGCGCATGCGGAGGCCCTGGCAGCCTATAGTTTATTTTATTTACTTGTCCATACTGTCAGCCTTTTCGGCTGTTACAGTGTGGGAAATCAAATCTTATAACAAAACAGTGGCACGAACGAACAAATAGTTGGTACGAACAGTCGATACTACGCTTTATACCATGCAAACCCTCTCTATTTTTATCATGTGCATTTTCGAAAGTAATACTGTAACGAAGAATACACACTTCTACCACTGCAGGTAGATTCCATTCAAGAGCAGACAAATAAAGGGCATAACATTTTCAATGTTTCGTTTGAAAATTATGCACCTAAACGATGTTTATATAAATAGTTTAGGATAAATGAATCAAAAATTAAATTACGGGCTTTTACGTGCCAGAACCACAATTTGATTCTAAGGCACGCCGTAATGGGGGACTCCGAAATAATTTGAACCTCCTGGGGTTATTTAACGTGCACATAAATCTAACTACACGGGTGTTTTCGCATTTCGCCCCCATCGAAATGTGGCCATCGGGGCCGGGATTCGATCGCGCGACCTGGTGCTTAGCAGCCCCACAGCATAGCCACTAAGCAACCATGGCGGGCGATGAATGTTTCACTTGCGAATTTAAGTGAGGCAGTAACGAAAGCACAATCTCTTGCAATAAATTTTCCGGCTGGCGCAAGTTTCGTGATATCCGTCCGAAAATGCGCATTATAATTTTTAATGGTAGTCACAAGTTTGTACGCAGTGGCCAAGGTGTCTTTTCTTAAAATGAAGGTTTAGCTCGAGGTCACCTCCGATTTCCCCGTTCAGATACATGTGAAACGCAGAAATGTTTTAATGAGTAAACCGCTCGACTGATTTCAATGAAATTCGTTGCATTTCAGAAACTTAAATTCTAGCGACACTATCGGAAGCAGAATTCTGATTAGGATTTCTAATCTTTTACGAAAATTGCCTACGATAGGTAAGTTTAAAAAGAAATAGAAGCAGGAAGTTTAGAAATCCATAACTTTTTACACATTACGTCAAACTGCTACTATGTTGACGAGCATTATGTAACCGTCCTGTCCACAGATTATTGTTATGATTCATAAGCGGTGTATAATAGATAAATTTTGTCTCCTCTACATGATCAAATAGTTGCTGTTTTGTAGGTGCTGTAATCGATACTATTTTGTAGGTGATGTTATTAGGTGCTTCTCAATATATTTAATTATTACTAAGTTATGCATCACATTTGTGAAACGCTGAAAGTCTTGAATCAAAATACTGGACGGTATAATCAGGCTTTCTCTCTTAAATGCCACTAATGTCATTAAAATCCGCTTGACCGATTATTTAATGAGAACATTTCTCCATTTTACAGCCATATTTTAATAGGTAAAGCGAAGTTGGGTGCGATGTAAAGACTTCCTCTTGAGTAATCTACAGGCTGCGTGGTTTGGCAAACTTTACTTGGTATTAATTTCAGCTAGAACACCTGCAACGTGCATTTGCTCTCTAATACACAGTCATTTTCGGCCTTTCAGCGTCACACCTGCAACGTTTTATACCAATATGAAGTCGTGTTTCTTTTAGGATGAACGTCAAGCAGGCCAAGATATTTAGACAAGTGCTAAAACGTGAACCGAAAACCTTGATTGCGCGTAGTCGCCAGAGCGTCCTCCTAAACAGTTAACGTTGCACCATGCAATCAGCTCCAAGCTCTCTTAAAGAGCCCATGAGTTATGACGATTAATTGGCAACTGGTACTCGAAAACACCCGCGTAATACAGATAAAAAGAAAGAATATGAATGTGGATAAGACGTCTCACTTATCGTACCCCGAGAGTCAACATAGTCGTCACGCACGCTTCCAGGAGGCAAACCTGGCACATATTTTGGACATTATCGCTTGAAGCGTCGCAATCTTTATCGCTATTATTCCGAAATTGGAGCGGTGCATGCACCGACACCCCCAATGCGCCAAATTTTGAGCACTTGCGAGGAGCGACGATTATCCGACGCGCAAGCGTTCTTCTTATTCTAGGTACTTTGCGTTATCTGCCTCCCTCCTGCCATAATTGCTGAACGAACGCTCTCAGTAGTTTTCAGCAGTTATATAGCATGGTGTAATTTCTGCAGCGCGAAGCACTGAAGTGCGGAAAGAAATGTAAAGAAAGGACGAAATAGTAGCAAGAGAAGGACAAGCACGAGCGCTGTCTACCAACTGGATTTATTGGTCACAAAACACACACATATGTACACAAGGTGATACAGTTATCAATCACTGCATCAGACACTATTCCTTAGTCCTTCTTTAACTTTTCTTTCCGCACTTCAGTGCTTCGCGCTGCAGAAATTACACCATAAACTGAAACCAACTTGCCCACATCGCTATTCTTATAGAGCATACGCCGCCGTTCTTTGCCAATCTTGCCGAGAATCGGAAGGATTCCTGTGTATGATTTATACGAAAACCGCGAGGCTACCACGGCGGGTGCCCATACCTTTTTCGAGTGTACCTTGCACGATGCACGAAGGTAGCAAAAATTGATGCACTCTATAACGTGAGAGAGGAACACATTTCGGAGAGCTGGGAGAGTCTCCCACTGCGACGAAGATATACGGTCCAAGTAACGCGAGAAACAACCTCGGCGCCGAAAGGTCGCGACCAGCGCCGACCCCACGCGGCGCGCATCATGGGTCATCGATCTACTTTAGCGCAAGCCGACCGTAAAATAAGGAGGCGCAGAGCACTGTCATATTGCTACCGCGTACATATTGTAAGCACGCCGACGTTTGCAAGTCCGTCAGTTCGATTCCCTGCAGCGTATATAGAATGGGCGAGACAAGAAGGACGGCGAACATTGTAGACGCGCTCGTGTGGGGCAGGGGGACTTCGGCATAGGATTCGTAGGGGCCTCGATAGAGCTTCGTGTTATGAATACTAGACGAAAATGCGGCGCTGCACTCCAGAAGCGGTAATCAAAACGCCGCACTTGCTTGTTTGGAAATTTCTTGTAGCACGTGGGCACAAGCGGAAGTTTGTCGACTGTGGCACGAATCACCCTCTTTTATGCAAACACGTTTGGACAGAAAGAGTACATTTTACAAAGCTGTGTGACGTACTATGTGATAAGTTTAGGTTGCTTGGCCTGTGTAGCCTCTGGTGCCGTCAAGAATACCTGCACTGTCTCCAGAATTTATCGTAAAGCTTCCGAACTTGAGCTCGATCTACGATTTCACGAATGTTGCGTCGAATTTTACGAAAAGTTGTGTTCGCCCGAAACGTTTCACTCGTTGGTCTCCGACAATTTTCTTGGAAGTCAGAGGGGCATCTGCTTCGAGCAAGCTTGTACAGACAAGTTCCTACAGCTGCCAAAATCCGCAGCAACAGAATAGCTCCAAAGTCACTGTGCTACTGTAGGGTTAGGCTACAAGGTATGTGCCGCTCTTAGAAAGCCTGTTTCACGCTAACTTGAGATACAGGATATGTGTCACTGGGCATATGCCGATCTTCAATGAACTGCTTTTACGCCACCCTCTGTCACCAGGTGTGTGTAACTCGGTATGTTCTGCTTTTCAATCAACCTCTTTGACATGAACTTGGATCACTGGGATTGTGCCACTGCGGATGTGTTACTCCTAAATGACAAAAAAGTCATATAAATACATCTGGTGGCGGTGGAGTCGAACCGCCCTCATAAATATTCAGATAATCTTTTCTTGGCATGTATTTACACACGCGCCACGCGGGAGTTTCACTGCGGCGGTGCTAGGCGCAGCTTGCCCAGACGGAAGCGCGAGAGAGCATCCGCGGCTCCATACACGCTTTATAAATTGTGCGTTGCGGTGGTTGCAATACACACACTGTTTCGATTCTAATTGCAGTAAAGCAGTAAAGCAGGCAGACATCTTGAGAACAGTTCTGACATTTTTTACAACTGTTGTTAATCTCGCTTCAAAGCCCATTGAGGGCTGTGATGCAGGCTGCCGTTGCTGTCTCTTCTTTGATACCGAGCACGTCCCCGCATGACACTGTCTCACGAAAATGGTCTCCGACCATTGAAAGCTTTGCTGTTAAATTGGCAGTTTCGCCCGAAGGCTAATCACTGAAAGCGATAGCAAGGTGTAGCCTTGCGCTCGTGCTCGCGCTCGTGCTGATCGTGCTCCAACAACACGTGAAGGTGACATGGCTCGACGCAGCATGCAAGACAACATGCTGCTGTGCAACCGGAGCGACCTCCCGGTAGACGCCAGGCTCGTCTCGAGGCTGGCGCGATGATGATCGCAGGCAGCGGCTTTACTGGAAGCGGCGACGCGATGGTGGACAAGATGGTGGACAACACGGTGTGTGTCAGTGCCCAATGAATGGATTATACGGCGCACTTTCGATCGCGATCGAGCCCGATCGGGATCAAATTTCTCTGTCACGCGATTGGCTCTTTTACGCAAGATGCGGTAAGAAACCGATCACGGTCGAGAAATTTAATCCGGCTCGATCGTGATCGAAAGTGCGCCGTGTGACACCGGTGTTAGATGCATTTAGCTTGACGCTTATACTATACGAGTACGCGTCGCACTCAGACCTGCGCATGTGCACCACGGCGTGGTATGCAGACCAGGCAGTTCCTCGGCAGCAACGCTTATGTGTGTACGCACAACGGTCATGTCAGCAGTTTAAGTCAGAAACGCTGCCCTGGCAACGCCGGCAGAGCCTTTCGAGTAGAGCACATGATCGTGCGTCCGCTTGGGCTTCGTCATTTTTGCAGACAAACGCGCACTCCGCGTCTCTGGGGGCGTCCTAACCGACCACGAGTGGACTGCGCATGCGCCATCGATACCTGGACAGCTCGACATCGGGATCAAGCCACGGGAGTCCATATAATTGTTATCACAATAGAACGAAAAGGGAAATGAAAGTGGACGAAAATACCACTTGCTGCATGTGGGGAGACGAATGCAAATCCTCCGCTTTACGCGTGCGATGCAGTATTGCGAACAGTTCTGGGTTCTAATCGGAAAGTACAGTTATAGCCTCCTTATACTATGGTACAGTCTAAACGTGTACGCAGTATAAAGGCATTCTTTCGTGCTAGTCGCCCACATCAGTTGTTCGTAATAAGATCTCATGTTGTACCCAGAGGCATGAAACTGATTTCGTATATTCTAACATCACAAAAAAGTGCTAAGTGAAAATCAAATGCTTTTTATTTGAGTTACACTTCAAGCTGTGAGACGTTAAGGCCTGTATTCACAAACGGAACTTAAGTAGGGCGTCAATAAGTGTTGGAACAGTACAAGTGTTAGGAAATTTTTGGGAGAGTACTTGAAAAACTACACTTAAGTATCACTTTCGAAAGTAACACTTTTCGGGTCAAGTATGTCGTCTGGTGTCGAGGATACGTAAATAATTTATGTGTACGATCGGTTCAATCGTAAAAAAAATTTGGCAGCAGGGTAATGCGGATATAAATGTTGCAGTGCTTGCACGCGCATTCTCCTGAGTAAAATACAATCAGCTATTTGGTTTTAGCGCTTTACTCAAACTCGTCTCGCCTCAAGTTCACATTGGTTCTCGCCGCCACTGCGGTTGTGTGTGTCGCCGTCCCGACTTTTTTTGCTTTTGTTGCTGAAAACGTGCGGTGTGTGTGTGTGTGTGTGTGTGTGTGTGTGTGTGTGTGTGTGTGTGTGTGTGTGTGTGTGTGTGTGTGTGTGTGTGTGTGTGTGTGTGTGCGTGTGCGTGTGCGTGTGTGTGCGTGTGTGTAGTTTCAACGCATGCGGACGGCGGCAAAAAAGAAAACAAACTTTCTCGAAGAAGAACACGCCGTGCTCCTGGAGCACTTAAGGTTGCCTTAGGGAGCACTTAAGACTGCCATAGCAGTCGGCCATCTTGCTTGCTAGGCGAGCGTAGCGAAAGTCGCACTTAAGGTTTCCAATGCCTGTACTTTACTTTCCGGCACTCAAGTGTCCAATAAAGTTTACCTTAAGGACAAGATTTGCCTATGAAAAGCGTTAAGCATCGACGGGCTACTTAAGTCAAAAGTGAAGGGTAAGTTCCGTTTGTGAATACGGGCTTAAGCTTTCCTGTCGAAAGCAGCAATATTTGACCCGACCTTACCAAACAACAAGCGACTACGGTAAAAACCACTTGGTTCCAAGAATTCATTCAAAACATCCAAGCGCACACATACAGATGGGGCGTACCGATTATCTAACTGCGATCGTCGTGTGTCCCGACGGTCCCGACTTCCGTATGGACGCACGCTGAGTGAGACAAGCCATGCCAAGTCCGAGTCGAGTGAAGGCAACGCTTCACAACGTGTAAAACCAGGGTATGTTGGTGTTCCATTCCTGAACTTCTATCGCACAACAGGCAAAACATCCAAATAGCAGGCACAGAAACGTGTTCGCCTCACGCCTTCCGTGTCTGTTTTTGTGTTCTGCGCTAGACGTTGAGCAAGCCAGCGCCACCTATTGGCCAATGCCGCCGTCCAAGAGGATGAAACGGGCATCGTGTGTGGCATACCAGTGTCCGGTACCTCCGGCGTTGGACGCGTAGTGCGGCTGCTACGCGGGTGCACGAGCGTCGTCCATTTAAACTGGTGGACAGGTCGCGACCTTTTTCTATTTCTTTTTCGTAGATTGCCCGTCCATTGCTCTCCCTGATCACCGCAAACAGCTCCTGTGAGCGCTTCGTTCATGTCCCCCGTAGGATTGCGTCCGAGGCGATTGACCTCGTGAGGCCTTTTCTCTTTTGGGATTCTACATAGGTTTCACTAGAAAAAGTGAAGAATGCTTGCAAATGTGTTTGACTTACGGAGTGGAACTTTACTCCTCTTTCCGACACTGCTTGCTCAGCCGTGAGGAAGTTTGTTGTGTATTATGTGAAGACGAAGTGAACTCGATCTCGGGGGCTCGCACGGTGAGCGCGGGTACAGAGGAAGACGACGAGGAGAAGTAAACCAGGCATTCTGGCTTACGGTCGATTGTCTAGTTCTTTACAATAATGTTATTTTTGCATACGTAATATTGTTGCCTCATTTTATGCTCGTTTGTATGCTTTTGGTAATAATTGTCAACCTTGTCTAATGCCACCCGACTCTTGACTAGTCTGTCACAGTGTGGTGCGTTGCTATTAGTAAACGAAAATCAAACTTTCGATCGGTGGTGTCCAGCATAACATGATACATGGTCCACACATGCAGTTATGGGCTGCACGATACGCTGCAAGACGGAGAATCGCCCCCTATCTAAGAGTACAGTCACCGGAACGCGACTGCACTTTAATGGAGTGCAGTTCATTCTTAAGGCGGCGGAATGAGATGGAGGCGGTCACGACGATGGATTACCTGGGAGCGTCTCTCTTAATTAAAAGAGCCGCTCGCGGTTAAACGCCGCATCTTTCTTCACGGCGTTAGGCGGCAGTAACAGAAGCAGGCTTCATGATGACGGAGAAGGTCACTGTGTAGGCCATTGGAGCGTGTGAATTTGTATTGGTGATAAAGCATGCTTGAAGGCTTTCCAAAGTGAACAAAAAATGCACTAAGAAAATTATCCTGGATCGCGACTGAAGCCCGAAACGTTAGAGTGTATATTTCGCCCCAGTCACATGGGGGGTACTTTCGATCGCACTCAAGTCCGATTGCGATCAAACTGCTCGATCGCGATTGGCTCCTTTGCGCAAGGTTAGGAGAGGAGCCAGTGGTGATTGAGAAATTCGATTCGAATGGGACATGATCGCATTCGAAAGTGTACCGTGCCATTGGGAACGCGGATTGTCTAAAACTCTAAGCAGGTTTAATATACTTTATTATCAATAAAAATGGTTTCATACCAGGACAATAACAAACTATTTATCTGACACTTTCTTTTACTAGCAATATCTTCCATCCAGTACGTGTTTTGTTGTGCTGTTAAGGCTAGCTGTTTCATAATCTCCTGAGATTTGTGCATTTGTTGTAAACAGTTTTTTTACAAAGAATGATACCATGTTAGTCATTTTGTCAGTTCTTCACCACTTTTAGTTTATGGGACGGCAGCAGAGTTAGTCCGCAGATCACTTGCTTTTTCCTCCAATGGTATCCCCTCAATTATATCGTTTATTATTCATTTAGTTATAGATACCGCAATCACCACGGCGATTTTAGCAAAGTGGTACAGAACGTTATTGGAAATTATTACGAATGCATGGGCATACAATATACAGGTACAGGTTAATACGAGATATAACAGAGAGAATATGTAGTCTGTTCATGAAACAGGTCATACGGCTACACACCAAGTAATCACTGCACCCTATAGTTGTGAGGAAAACAATGATCATGAAAGGGCTGGAATGATGACATCATTTCCCTCATCTCAGTTGTCTATTGTGCGTGGAAAGAACGAACACGTAAAGCTATTACGTGCGCAAAATGTGGTCATTGTGTGCTCGGGCTTCTGCCTGGTAGAGTATCCAGAAATGGAAGGGCCATTGCACATTCTTTTGTATTTAACTCTAAATATATCTAATTCTTAAAGAAAGAAAATAAGAGAGAAAGAAAGAAGGAGTGAAAGAAAGAAAGAAACAAACAAACAAACAAAGAGGAAGCTACAACGAAGTGTGGGAGAAATTGAGTGTAGTCGGTAAAGCGAAACAATCGCTCACGCACAATGCAAAAAAAAGAAAGCTAGGCGTCTGAAAAACAAAAGCAAATAGTCCACACAAGCCAAGCCGAGCCATGACCCAGAGTCAGAAGCGCCACACGGGCAGAGAAAACTGAGGGGTCAAAAGCGAGATACACGTGGCGCTTTCAAGGAACACCCAACAATTGGTGAGATCGTTATCGGTGCCTTTGAGAAGTTCGCCTAACCTGGGACCGGAGCAGCGAGTATAGGCACAGGCAGGTGTGTGGACGCTGCCAGTAGTTACGTGCAGTGGTTGAGACCCGTAGAGTCGTACTTGGCCCTTTATGAACACCGAGAGCCTTCAAGCGAGGATATGGCCCCTGCTGTAACGGGTATGCACCGTACATTTTTAGGAGGAGGTACGCTATGCTATAGCCATGATTTAGCTAGAAGAATAGGGGGAACCATGGGGTTCATTCTTTTTTTTTTCTTCTCAAATCAAGTTTGTTTTAAAAGGCATGGCAAAGTTATCTGTAAACCATGTGTCACAGCTAACGTTAGCCAAGCAGTTCAAAGAAAAAATAGTAAGAAATGATAGTGCAAGATCCATGATCTAACTACCACTTGCCACTTTGACAGTATATATCTATCCATCTAGCCGCCTACGTCTTGGGGCTCTCATGGTCGTTTCGTTAACTTGGTATTTACCGAAATTGGCATAGTATGACAAGAGTGTAGATGAACATAAATGATAGGTCATGACAAGAAAATCATGGCATGTGTGTTATGTAGGTCATGAAACAGCTGCCTACGTCTTGGTGCTCTCATGGTCGTTTCGTTAACTTGGTAGGTATCAAAATTGGCATAGTATGACAACAGTGTATGACGAACATAAATGAAACAGCCGCTTAAAATGACAATGCCCCAGCGAAAAAATATTCACACCCATAAACCACTGCAATGGGTTCGGACGTGGGCACTAAGTGAAGGGAACACTAAAGAACGATGGTAGAAGTCATAGTCATGAGCATAAGTCAGCAAAAATGGCAATGACTAAGCAAAAAAGAAGAACACTCAAAAACCACTGAAATGAGTTCTGACGTGGCTGCTAAGTGAAGGAAACACTAAAGGGTGATAGTAGAAGTCATAGTCATGACCATGACTCTGCAAAGATGAAAATGACTCAGCAAAAAGATTAACGCTCAAGAACCACTGAAATGGGTTCGGACATTGGTACTAAGTAAAGGAAACACTAAAGGGTGGTGGTAGAAGTCATAGTCATGACCTTGACTCAGTAAAAATGACAATGGCTCAGCGAGAAAAGATTAACAATCAAAAACCAATGGAATGGGTTCGGATGTCGTAGTAAGAGACGGATAAGGCAAAAGGTTGACGGTCAAAGTCATAGTCATGAGCGTGCCTAAGGCTGTCGCCTTAAGGTCTCTTAGGCGTAGCTAAAGGGACGCCTGAGGACTCATTACATGAATGTCACGACATGCTTTTCACGTACGTCACGAAACAGCCGCCTACGTCTTGGTGCTCTCATGGTCGTTTGGTTAACTTGGTATAGGCTCTCCGCGCACTGCTTCGCATAACATCGATTCCCACAGGGCGTGGAATCTGCCGGCTTTTTTTTTCGGCGCTTGTAACCCATCATTTCATTGAACAAGTACAGCAAGTTCTTGAACATGGAAATATTCTTGAACATGGACACTACCGAGGTATATCATTGCGCGCGATGTTTCTCCTTATCCTGTTCTCCATGGCCCAACACGAAGCAACTGCAACTGCAGTTGCGTATTCCAACAACCGCCCTCCACGGCCACGGGCGCTAACACAGCACGCAAACACATATACTAAAACGCACAAACAAGAACCCGTTCAAAATATAAATACAAAACACACACGAGCGCTACCGCGCACTTCGTAGAAGCGTAGCCACCGTTGCGTAAACACAACCCCCCCCCCCCCCTGCCAAAGCGCGCGTGCGCACGGCAAACACATTCACACGCAAACACACATACAAACACACACGCTAAGATATACACACATACAACATGGCATAGGCTGTACAAGTGCAGACAGACACCAAAAAAAAACGCGCAAACTTGCGTACTTCGAGAAGCAGCCTCGGCTCGCGTAATGATAGTGCTCAGTTTCACGCTGTCAGCGCCACGTCACAAAGCGTGATTTGTCGTCTCAATTCGGTCCACGGCGGCCGCTACTGTGCACTATACGGCCACGGTGCGTTCCCGAGACACACCTACCGAATTAGGCACGGAAGAGAGCGTTTCACCTTGCCACGTGCGCGACCACAGCGGTCGTCCTAGAATTATAAGGCCCTCGAACCGCCAGGGAGAGGTTCTCCATCAAACTGCTACGCCGACCACCGCGTCGCTTCATAACCACGGTAGCGAGTGTTTTTTTTTTTTTTAGTTTATGCGCTGCCGTCAAACTAGCAACTTTCGACTCACGTATGAAGTTGAAACAAAACTCGAAGACATTATAATTGTGGCCCTGCCGAATCAGGTCACCTAGGACATCTTATGCTTCCGTTTGAGTTTTTTTAAAGTGAATGCGCTACATGTAGGACATATTTTTTTTCTTGGTAACCTGACTGTAATAAGCAGATGTCGGCATCAAGAGATGGGGCCGGCTACTCCTGGTTAGACGAACACGAAAATATTGTTAGGGGGAGTTGTGAAGAAATGGCTTTATTTAAAGGAGATGGATCATGGTGACCGCACAATCCGGCCTCCAAGCACTTCGTTGTTCTCTTCTTCCCAACTGCTTCTTGTATCTTCGCTACATTCCCCCCCCCCCCCCCCAAGCAGACGAAGCCCGTAGGGCAAATCAGGAGGGATCAGTACGGTAAAAACGTTTCGGGCGAGCAACATGAGTCGCCTGCTTTCTGCTTGATCGCCGGCCACTGCCGAGGAGGCGAGGTATTACATAACAAAGTTCACTCGAACGCTCCAGGACAATGTATGGGCCGGAATAGTGGGACAGGAACTTTTGACAGAAGGCCCGCTTGCGTTGCGGTGTCCAAAGAAGCACCAAGTCATCTTTGGCGAACGATACTGGTCTGTGGCGCTAGTCGTAACGGTCCTTTGAAGGGTGTTGCGAGGCCAAAGTACGAAGACGGGCTATTCGGCTGGCTTCTTCAGCGAGGCATACAGTCTTTGACACAAAATCGTCGTCGTGCAGAATAAGTATGGCTTTTTGGGCCATACTTATTATTCTGCACCTCTGGTACAGAATAAAGTTTAAGAAAGTATCGAGAGGGCTTCGCAGTAACCTTGTATAGAGAAGATAAAATTGACTGTAGTTCGTGCTTTCGTGTTTCGCCATGTTGTATGCGTAAGTTACGAAGGGCAGCGCGTCGTCCCAGTTCTTTTGATTGGAGGAAACGTACATGGCAAGCATGTTGGTCAGTGTTCGGCTCGTCCTTTCAACAAGGCCATTGGTCTGGGGATGATACGGCGTGGAGTGATGGAACTCGGAAGTGCACGGGCGAATTAGCTCCTCAACGGTGTCCGCAGTGAACTGGCGGCCACGGTCACTGATGATAACACTTGGCGGACCATGACGAAGGACTACGGAATGCAACAGGAAGAGCGCCACGCAGGCAGCGGTGGAGTAGAGGGTATGGCTGCAGTTTCTGCGTACCGTGTGAGAGGGTCCACGCAAACGTTTATCCAACGGTTCTTATTGTTATATAACGGGAATGAACTCAAAAGGTCAATGCCTACTTGCTCGTCACGACAACAACTCATCACGAATGGTGAAGCGACCGCTGCCTTGAGAAGTATGAGCGACGGCAAACAGCGGATCCAAGTTGAGATCATTGCGTTGCTCTCTCTGAAAATCTGCCGCGTCGGGGAACGTACGGGAACGTCAGGGAACATACGAGTAATGGCAGTGAGACAGTCATCAAAATTCTGAGCTTCGCAGTCGGAAGTCGCCAGAGGAATGCGAGAAAGGCAGTCTGTGTCGGCATGACGACGTCCACTCCTGTATGGCACCACGAAGTCATATTCCTGAAGGCGCAGCGCATAGCGCGCGACTCGACCTCAGGGCTCACGCAAACCAACCAGCCAGCATAAAGAGTGATGATCAGTGACTATCTTAAATGGTCTTCTGTAAAGATAACAGCGAAATTTCTGTACGGCGAAAACAGCTGCCGGGCATTCCTGCTCCGTAACCGTATAACTGCGCTCCGACTTGCTCAGACAACGGCTGGCATATGCGACGACATGTTCGGCGTTGTTTTGAGGTTGCGCAAGTACGGCTCCTATTCCGATTCCACTAGCATCGGTGTGAACTTCAGTCGGGCAGGATGGGTCGAAGTGACGCAAGAGGGGTGCTGACGTTAGTATAAACTTCAGTTGCGAGAATGATGCGTCACACTCCGGTGTCCATGTGAAGGGGCATCCTGTCGCAGAATACATGTCAACGTGTGAATAATATCGGCAAGTCGGGGTACAAAACGACCAACATAGGCCAATGAAGGAGCGAAATACTCGTGCTGCCTGCGGTGGTTTAAAGGAGCTGACTGCTTCAATCTTACGAGGATCGGGTCTGACGCCACCCTTGTCGACTAGATGTCAAAGAACCAACGTTTGACGCTCGCCAAACCGGCACTCTTTTGAGTTTAAAACTAGTCCAGCTTTTTCAATGCAACTCAGAACAAGGCTCAGGCGAGCGTTATGTTCTTCCAACGCGCGGCCAAAGATTACAGTATCATCCAAGTAACACATGCATATCTCCCACTTTAGGCCACGTAATATCGTATCCATGAATCCTTCAAAGGTGGCGGGAGCATCACAGAGGCCAAAATGCACAACATTAAATTCCAATAAGCAATCTGGGGTCACGAAGGCGGTCTTTTCCTTGTCTTTAGGTTCCATAGGTATTTGTCAATACCCCGGTCGTAGATCAAGCGTCGAAAAATAAGCAGCGTGTAAGCAATCGATGACGTCGTCGATTCGCGGTAGTGGGTAGACATCCTTCTTCGTCTCAGCGTTTAGGCGTCTGTAATCTACGCAGAATCTCCAGGAGCCATTTTTTTCCGGACGAGGATTATTGGAGCTGCCCATGGGCTGGACGACTTTTGAACGACACCTTTGTTCATCATTTCCTTCACTTGTTCTGCGTTAACTTTGCGCTCGGAGGATGACACGCGGTAGGGCTTCTGGCGAATGGGGTGTGCTGAGCCGCTATCTATTCTGTGGCAAGTTCGTGATGATGGTGAATGAAGTGGCGCATCTCCGTGAGTAAAATCGAATGCAGCAACATGTCGAGACAGGACTTGCACCAGTGCTTGACGCTCAGATGTGCAGGGAGCCTTGCTGATCGTACCGAGAATCAGCTCTTCAGAAGGCCGATAATTGCAAGGAGAAAAAGCAGGAGTGGGCTCTGCTGTGTGTACCGCTATTGAGCTACATGAAGCTTCACCGAAAAGGGCAATTTTCATGCCTCGAGGAAGGACAAGTGGCGTGGCGGAACAATTCAGCACCCACAACGTTGTGACTCCTCTCGTCATGCACACAACAGAACAAGGCACGAGTATGCATCTTTTTAGCACAGTTGATTCTGAGGGTCCTAATGTAAGGTGTAAGGTGTAACATAAGATGAGGAATGAGCGGAAGAAACTGGGGGAAGTTAAAGCACACACAGGCAACTAGAAACACGCGCAAGAACTCGGCAGCAACGGATCCATGTCAAAATACTCGCATGACACAGATGTTGCCGCTTTCGTACAAACATGCTTCTCCGAACAACCTTTCATCAAAGTTAACTGCCGAAGGTGGCTCAGTGAGATTAGCGGCCGCGTCGACAAGGTTCACCAGACGTGATGTTGAAAGAAGACAGGCGTGCTGGCACGTACACAAGAAGAAGGAGACAGACAACACAAACGCCGACTATCATCTGAAAGATCGCACAGTGACCGAAAACAAAGGAGCCACAAAACCTAACTGCGCATACTCAGGACTGGCACCGCCCACGTCTAACTTTTTGCTCCGGAGAGGCAGCTCAGCAGAGGCAGAGTAAACGTCACTCAGGGACATGCATGGGTATACGCGGAAGACAACTGTTTAAAAGCCATCTTCTGTCAGTGCCAGAAGTGACAGCGCCAATTACATCGCAAGGAACAGTGGTACCGAATGAACAGTCATTTATCGCTCGACATGCAGGTAGTTGCAAAACTGAGGACTACCTGCCTTTGGCTGTTTGCTTGGAATCCAAACAGCATGATAAGCTTCGAAAACAACACGCTTTGAATTTTAATTTCTGATGTTTTACATGCCAACACCACGATATGATTATGACGCACGCGTAGTGGAGGACTCCGGAATAATTCTGAGCACCTGGGGTTCTTTAATGTGCACGGTACATGGACGTTTCTGCATTTCGCCCACATCAAAATGTGGCCACCGCGGCCAGGATTTGATCCCGAAAGTGTTATGAAGTTAGACGCACTGCAACGTGTCCGCGAAATAATGCAAGTGGGTCTTAGCGGACCATTACCAGCGGAATGCGTTAGCGAAAACGAAAGCGACCGTACATTTATACGCTTACCAAGCATTCGGCCTTGCGTTTCTTCGCTATCACACGGCGAGAGAAAGCTAGCCGCTAATTTTCCGGGACCGTCATTCAGTACTTTGCTGAGGTCACACAGAGCATGGCAATGTTTCTATGCAGCAGCTGAACCTGGCGCTAAGTTCTAGTCGTTAAAATCATAGTATGAGCGGAATCATTCAAAAGCAACACACATTATACGCGCGGCATCTTAGTGGGCGGCTCTTGGTTGATTTCTGCAACCGCAGTTTTCTTAACGCCTGTACACAAATCTCAAAGAACAAGTGTTTTCGCCCTCCCCCTCCATCGGAATGCAGCCACTGCGGCTGGCAATCGCACCGCGACCTTGCTACTAAACCATCAAGGTCGGTTTAGCTCCAGTAGCAGCTTCCTCTTAGAGATGAGTGAAAGAAAAAAAGTTTGTCCGCAACATGCGAGGTCATTGAACGTTGAAAACAGAAACGCAAAAGCGGGGACAATGCGTTGCCTTTGCTATGATCAGCTTGAAATTCCGGAGACGAGGCAGCGCGCGTTTGTAGTTGAGCACGCCAAAAATATTTGACTTAGGACTGAAACAATGTGCCGAGCGTCAACCGATGATTGAATGCATGGGTAGGACACGTCAGGGCACCGTAAAGGGACCACTTCCAGAAAACGGGATTCTTATCGAATTCTTATCTCACGTATAGTCCAATGTCTTGCAGAAATAGAGTGTTATCGGCAACGTTTCCAGACGATCAAATTAGAATTTGATGTACGCCTACCTACAAGCTGACACAAACATAACGGTAGGAGGCAAGAAGAAGGCAATGCCCTCTGTCACCTCGCTTTGTTGTCAACCACGACCCAGCGATAAAGATCGTGCATCGTGCTGCCCGATAATTTCGGTCAAAGAGACAGGCGTGCTCCACTGACCTCTGCAAGGAAAAGCTCAAGTCGGACGGCGTGACGAAAATTGAGGGTAGCGAGAACAGGAGACAGTGTCGCACCCCAGGCGATACTTGCAATCACAGTCTGTGTGAACCGTCACTTTCACAGAGGCAGCGCGCCGCGGCGCTCTCAACAAATATGGCGCGGGTGCACGCGACGAAGCAGACAACGAGTCAGACGACGCGATGTCCCGCTGACGTTTCTCGGCTCCCGCAATCCCCGCTGCGTTCAATCATATGTCGCCAAGGCTTCCCTGCGGCTTTCCCCAAGGCCGCTTTGCGTTCGACAGCCAGTTTTCTTCTAAGCCGGGAGCAGTCCCAAAAACCTCAAACTGGAGTGTTCCCCGTTTTTCTTCAAGTTTCACACGAGAAGAAATAGCCATGTCGTCTGCTTGCAGAAGAGAAGGCGTCGCCGAAAGCGGTTGACCTGACCGGTAAATCACAGCAGGAAACGCGGTCAGCACTCTGTCATCTTTGTTGATTCACGCTTTTCATTATGTTTGTTTGACGCTTCATCTTATTGCATTTTTAGTGTATATTTCAGTGGAGTAAGCAGGGTGTTGAGCATTGAAAAAAGTTGTTATTCACCGTAGTTTATTTACTCGAAGGCACTCAGGGAGCCAGAAGCCTTCCTGCAGGAGAACGCTAGCATGCAAGCGACCATCTTAGGTACAAGGCGTAGCTTTTAGGAAAATAAAAGGAGTCATAAATCAAACAACTTCATGATACCTGTCAAGCCTCCCAACAATGATCTGTTGTGGATACCCGGTGCTAATTAATCGAAGTTGCGCTGAAGCAGAAATGAGTGCATACATTGCTAAATAGCACCAATCATACGCGAAGCCAAGATAGCCTAAGCAGAGTGCGTTCTTAGCATGTTGCGACAGCTTGACTTAGAGTTCCAGTAGAGATAGACTTTTCCCGACTCACTTCGTAACGTCAAGTAATTGATAGAAACGATGAGTGTAAACGAAAACATTGGTGCGAAAACGACTTCATACGCTGCTGGATACAGTGAGTCAGTGGACGAAGGGGTCATGAGAAGGCATAACAACGTAGAGCGCCACTGCTTATGAACGACACCCTTGCTTCCATTAATCATGGTGCTATTGCACGCTTTACTGCGTTTTTTAGGCTTACACTTGTATATGCCACATCTATCCCTCTAGTCCATTGCTTAAGGCCCGAAATTTTCAGACAATGGCAGGAGCAGGGCCGGAAAATCTCACGTATCCAGGATTAGGGACGAAAGTAAAATATTAAACTCTTGAAAATAGTTGTACAAAGGAACTCACCAAGAATAGTCAATTCATACCACTGAAAAACAGCTCTGATAAACATGGCATACTATAGTCTCTTCTCAGAAAGGGAAATCATATACTCGTGGACAGAATTCTGAATTCGCAATTACATCATGTTGGCTCAAGATAAGATCACTGACCATGCTCTGTTTGGGAGGCTGTTTTTGTCACGCTATAGCTGCACATGTCAGAGACAACATGGGCACTGTATAGGTGGCAATGGGAGTGCCGTGAGCTCATGGTTACACACGCCAACTCAGAGAACACGAAACACCATCGACACGTCAATTACTGCCACCCCCGGAGCGTGGCGCTGATTAGTTACCACAGCAGACGGAGGCTGCCAAACAAGGAATGTACATACACGGCATCCTAGTCGTCACAGCACTTGGCTCCACGATTCCTTAGCGACATCCACTAACTTCACCTCCACCCCATATTCGCTTGTCTTCGCTAACATACACCAGTCAGCGATCCGGCTTTAGATGAATTATTTCCTTCGGTTCAGCCTAGACTGGCATTGTGAGGGACCTGTCGAAACTGCGACGAATGACTAAATCATGTAAATTGCCTATTGTTTCCTCTGAATCACTCCTTCAGAAACACGTCGAGAAGCACACCGCCGGAGACAAAAAAAAATTGCAATGAGTAATGTGAGGTACGAGCAAAAACGAGGCACAATGATTTAACGGGGTGAAACAAAACGCCTACTATGCTGCCAAAAAAAGCTAGAGGATCACATGAACGTGGGGACTTGAAATGATTAACACTGCTTGAAAGAGGGATGTCGCTAGAGCGAACGCTTCGACAAGTAAACTTGTCTTCTTCAGGGAAATAACTGCTGTCCTTGAATATGCTGCGTTAGATGCAATGAGGTAACTGCGCAAGGTATAACGTGCACTCATCCACCGCGGTTGATAAGGAGCCATGTCGTTTTGTTGCTGAGTCAGGTCATGGGCTTTATTTACCAGCAGTGAAGCCGCGTTACGATTTTAACTCCTGCCCTGTAATTTTCATGGCAGAAAAATAACACCAGCGCGAAGAAAATACGAGGACAAAATAAAAAACCACCACAAGACCAGCTCTGACTTGCCACTCCTATATTCTTCCAGATAGACGTTATCTTAGTCGCATATGAAGCAAGGGAAAAAAACACAGTAAAAGCTGAATGCATGAATCAAAGCTAATATCACGCATTGTAGTGCAGACATGCAAAAACTGAGAAGTTTCCTTAGGGTGATATTTATTCTACATATAAGACTAATAAAATGTAGCTCACTTGCTTTTAAATGAACTCAGAATAATTTGTAACCAAGTGTTACCAGCTATCCCCATACTCACGCTTTACTTATTTTCCGTGGTTCATACTTCCAGTGTTTTTCAATAAACCTTTCCGATTCCGGGTGACTCCTATAGCTCATCTTGTCTCTTCTTTCTAGTAATATATTTTAATGTTTCAAATTTAGAATTTGCATGACCATCCAACGACTACTTCAGCATATCTTGATTACAGACCGAAAATTCTTGACCCGAGAGGTACCATTCATCCGCTTTTTATGCAGACACATCTGAGTTCGTAGAATTGGTGTGCTCATCTGCTTCACCTAAAATGAGGAAACAAGCAATGCATGAGCAATTAACGCCTTCTGCTTCATTAAACACAAAGCCAATTACAGTAGAGAAAAGGAATTCCTCGCGGAGAAACGAACCTGTCACTTGTGTCTGTATCCAGTGATATGACGGGCGCATGATCGATGGAACAAGACACTATTTCTTTTCGGAATAGCGGTGTTGACTTTCTCATTCGCTGACAACTTGTCATCGCAGAATGTCATTCGTCATAACGACGGAATGTGATTAGCAGAGTGTTTGCTTTTTCTTCCTCGCTGCCCAATGTTCTACCGACTCCCCATGCCGCGATTATGATACCGTTCATTGTCAGCATCGCATACGTAAGATGTGCCCACTCACTTTGTTTTCTGTTTGTTTGTTCATTGATACGGGCTCCTTTTATGAAACCTCTTTATGAAATATAAAACGAACTTTCTCTACCTGAAATTTTGAGAAATTTGTTGCATAAAGAAGAACGTAAACTTTATTATCAAATCGATAAGATTTGAGCCCGGCGTATTTTTAGTGGGTCTGGGCACCCGCCGCGGACGCGGTTCCGAGACCTTGTCTCGAAGCGGCTTCCTCGGCTCGCTGGACGGCCCAGAGTTGTACTATCAGTTCTGGGCCGGAAGAGCTGTCTACCTTAATAACTGCATAAACTGCAGTTATAAAGAACTGTCTACCTCAATTCTTTGCTCAAGTTACTGCCCATTTCCGAACTGCCAGCGAACACTTCTCAATACAAAAGCGAACAATTCGCGGCTCCAAAGCATGACTCTTTTGAAAGTAATAGCAGTACAATTTCAGCTAAATTGATTGTATTTGGCTACAAAACTATAAAGCAAAAAATATGAAGGTGAGAAAAAATAAACAGTAATTAGAGTAACCGAAAAGGTGGTTTGGCAATCGTTTAATTTCTGACTCGCGGCGAATTTACACAAAACAAGCAAACACATAAAAATATTACGGAGAGACGTGCCAAAAACTAATGATTAGTAACCGAGAGAGAGCTGTACAACTTCGCGATAAGATCAGTGCCCCATAATAAACAAGCGACACGCGTCTTTCACCTGCGCAATCCCCACGGGGCACGGCAACCCCTCTGCTTCCATCGACTCCAGCAGACGACTCCAATCAAGAAGGAAAAAAAGTATATGCGCGCGTGTACGGCGTCGTCTGCATGCCATTGGCACGCGGCAGGGTTCGTCGTCTGGAACCGATGCATAGCAGACGACACGGGTGTTCGTTCATCGCGTTAGTTGAGGAGCGGCTGCTACAATTAGGCGGGGAGACCTGCTCGATGATAATGTATACGTCTAGGTATACGCCGCCTAAGGCCTAACTTCGACCATCGACGCAATCAGAATTCCGAGAAGAGAAAGTAGCGGGGGACCGCTTTTAAGTCACCCTCCGACCGCTGCTTCGTACCCTCGGCAATGCACCGCCTTACCTACCGTTTTCGCCGTTCCTGCGGTAGCAGTGGTGAGGGTATTACACTGGTGTGGCCTCCATAAAAATGAGGTCCACTGCTTCTTCAGGACCGATGGGATATTATCTCTGCTTGTCTTGCTAATTTTGTTCTTTGGAATTCAGGTTGGCCGAGCTTCCTCGGCAATATTTGTTGTCGTACTGGAGGCGTGTCCATTAAACCCAGTGTGCACGACGCCAGACGGGTACGTCTCAGTGATTTCTAAAGATCAGTGACCGATCTCTTGGGTATATTTTGTAGCATCGTTAGACGGCTCGACGTATTAACTATAGTGGCCAAGCAACTAGACGGTATAAATATTGGAGCAGATGTACAGAATGTACCGTGTAATGGTCGATAGTGGGAGAGGAAAATCACGCGTCGGGCAATGGTTAAACAAACAGTAAACTGTTGGCACGGCTTCAACTTCACGATAGGGACATGTGTCATAAATGAAATAATTACAAATGTAATTACGGAACGTGCAAAATATCTAATGTCACACTGTGATTTGTCTTGCAAGCTAGTGTATGCCTATTCGAGGAATCCAGTTGATGTGATGGAATCGCGCAGAAGATTCTTAAAAAGTTTGTCCCATTAAAAAAAACATCATCTGGTAAGTTTTCGCAATGCTTTCACACTGTGCTATACGGAAACGCCATGCCAAATGAAGATTCGAGGAGACGGTAACATGTAAAGGTATGTGGGTTCTTTCAGCGTCCATATCGTCATATCGGCCGAAGAACACATCGAGAGAGAACACGTTACCTTTCTTGTTCGACTTAGATGCTTATCAGCGTGGAGACATTTACGTTAGGCTTCTGCTACCAAGCCATCAGTGAAAAAGAAAAGCTTCGTCAGTTTGTCCACTATACCAAACCAACTTGCGGGGTCGGTTTGGTGGTCGTGAATGACTGCCAAAAGAACTCTAGCCATTGATTTCTCTCGTTTCTTTGTTATATTTCCATCTCATAGTAACTCCTTCGTCAATAATGTCATTAACATTCGTCCTATACTTGACGCACTTGCCGGGGACTGACTGACTGACTGACCATCTATCTATCTATCTATCTAGCTAGCTAGCTAGTTTGAGGTCAACTAGGTTAACTGAGCGCGTGTCGCGGCGTATGTGAAGCGATTCAATGACAAAAAAAAATCATGTAAGTTTATCTGGTGCATGGAGGAATCACACCAGCGCCATGTTCGGACTTCGCGGCGGCACGCCTAGATGGCGCTGCGCTTGCAGTAGGAAGCACGAGGAAATACTCCAGCTGTATACACTTTTCGGCATTGGCAACGTGGTGTGCCACTATATTGCTTCGATGCTAATCGCATTAACGTCTACAATAATCGGGAGATTGGCTCTGCCGTATTTTTTAGGGACGTGTCCACTTTTCCGGTCTGTTTTTCCCTTGCCCTTCCAACTTCGGTATGGCAGCGGCAAGAACTTGCCGTAAATGAGCAAATAAAGAAACATAATCAGCTGTGTTATTGAGGAATAAAATGCACTCGCATTGTGCCGTGACTGTATAGAAGAAGGCAACCTGCTTACTGCAGCTGGCTAAATTGTCCAAGAATGATGCAGTGGCTATCCGGAGAACACATTGAGATCTACGGGCAGAGCCGAACGGCAGCTATGTGTAGATTAGAAAAATTGATCGAAAGCAGCAGGACAGCGTCTTCCCAAATAGCCTCACTTGGGCCGCAATTACTTCGGGTCCCGATAACGACGTTGTTGATGACTCCTGCTGGAGAAATGGCCCTGCCGTTCAGCGAAAAACTCGGCTTCGTTAGGCATGGCTCCTTTTTGTATCAGTGTGAGTGGAAAACCCCGTAATTATGGTGTTAAGTACGGCGTTTAGGGGTTAGGAAAGGCTTAAGAGACGGGCTCGACCAACGTGATGTCTCACTCCAGAGCCGCCAGGTCAGCTAAGGCAGGACAAAGTTGTGGAGAACATTCCTGGACAAGGCTGTGGTCCAGCCGCAAGGTTCAGGCTCATAATGGCTGGCAGACTGATCTCGCCTGATACCAAAGTTTCCATAGTGGAGAAATGATAACCACGTAAGCGTCGCCTTTGTAAAGCTTTCTGTGGCAAGTACATATATATATATATATATATATATATATATATATATATATCTGTGAGTGTGTGTGTGTGTGTGTGTGTGTGTGTGTGTGTGTGTGTGTGTGTGTGTGTGTGTGTGTGTGTTGTGTGTGTGTGTGTGTGTGTGTGTGTGTGTGTGTGTGTGTGTGTGTGTGTGTGTGTGTGTGTGTGTGTGTGTGTGTGTGTGTGTGTGTGTGTGTGTGTGTGTGTGTGTGTGTGTGTGTGTGTGTGTGGTACGTTCAATAAAGACTGAGGGCGCTGTGCTGCGCTGAAATATTTATTTCAGAACATTATTATTAGGCATTGTTATCCCTTTCTGCTTATGTTAGAAATTTTTCCACTACATGAACAAAAACGAACAAGTGCTTGTCTTCAGAACTTTTCATGACATACCAACGAAGATCAACATTGTCCCGCTTTTAAAGAGATTTCGGGGCACAAGAAGTAATACTGAATTCTGTTGTCTAGATTTCAAGGCGAATAAATGAGGACAAAGAAATGTTCCTTCTTAACATTTTCACAGCCAATAAACTAGAATGCAGCGCTGGCTTTCCCAATTTTTCAGTGCACAGAGATGCGCAGAGAAATTTGTAGTTACCAAATAGAAACGAGTGCAAACAAGTGATAATTTGAAGAACCTTTCGCTGAAATGAAACGAGTATGGATAAGTTCTAGAGTTCCAAATTTTCGTACCTTGAAACGAGTACACAAATGTCCTAGTTTATAGAACTTTACAGAGCATAAAAACAAACACAAATAAGTGCTGCTATTCAAAACCTTTCACTGCACAGAAACGACTACAAGGAAATACTGGTTTTCAGAACCTTTCGCTCGCCGCCTGAAGAGCTCGAAGTACTGATGTTGAGAACTTTCCACCGCACAGGAACCAGCAAGAAAAGTGCTTATTCTTTCAGACCATTTCACTGCACAGACACCAACACAAGGAAATGTTGGTGTTAATAACTTTTCACTGCACAGAAATTAGCCCACGAACTGCTAGTTCTGAGAATATTTCACTTCACAGACACACGCACAAAAGAATGTTGGTGTAAGTACTTTTCACTACACAAGAGCGAGCATAATGAATGCTGGTTTCGATATCATTTCACTTTGCAGACACAAGCATGAACGAATGTTGGTGTCCAGAACTTTTCACTGCATAGAAATGAGCACAAGGAATGCTGGTTTTGAGAACATTTCATTGCAGGCATAAGCACAAGAAAATGTAGGTGTTGAGAACTATTCACTACACAGAAACAAGTGCAATAAATGCTGTTTTCGAGAAGATTTCACTGCACAGACACAAACCAAAAGTAATGTTAGTGTTGATAACTTTTCACTGCACAGAAACGAGCACAAGAAATGCTGGTTTTGAGAACATCTCACTGCACAAACACAAGTACAAAGAAATGTTTGTCTTGAGAACTTTTCACTGCACGACACAAGCACAAAGGGATGTTTATCATGAGGACATTTCGCAAATGAGAAACGAGCACAAGGAAATGCTGGTGTTGGTAAATTTTTACTGCACGAAAACGAGCGCAAATTTGCTTCCGCTGAGAAATTTCCACAGCTCAGAAGCAAGCAGAATGAATTCTTGTATTTTATAACTTTTCATGGGCACTACACGAGTACAAAGAAATGTTGACTTTAAGAACTGTTTGTACATAAACGAAAACTTCAGAAGACCCCACTTTGAGAACTCGCAGCATGCGAACAAAGGCGAAGAAGTGCTAATTTATTAAATTTTCATGGCGTATCAACGATAATAAACGAGGTCCTGATTTAATACTCATGGTACTGAAGAAAATATTAAAAAGCATTGTTCATTTACTGTGCTGTTTTAGTCACGTTTGGCTGAAACCCATTAATTCATTTACCGTCTGGAAAAGCATGCCTCTAATGCTCTAGTGAAAGACATTTCGTAGATGACCTAGTTTTATAAGACAAAATAAAGGTAAATTCATATTTAAACATGCCTTCACTTTCTTTGCAATGTAGGAAATTTTGCAAAAACATAGTTATTGAAACAAAATTCTCAGAAACCTCGCTAATTCTTGCAAGAAAAACACGCTATCAGGCTTCTACCTCCATTTGCAATGCACGACAATATTTGTCGGCCACTTCGCTGCGAATAAGAGGCATTGAGTTCAACTTTCAGCCAACAAAATGTCTGAAGGTCTCGAGCCTTCACACTCGAGTAAAGAAAAACGAAATCAACAACGCAACCGCTCCTTGTAGGAGGAGAAGGGGGCAGCTAAAAATGCTAATCCCGAGCTCCTGGAAAGATCGTACCGTAGATCGAAGGCGCGACCCGTGTGAGCTTCAGCTGCCGATAGAAACACACCGGCCTGCTTCAGTAGCACTGGCATCAGTGCTAAGGGCTCACGAACGACGTAGTGCGCATTACTTCAGACGACAGGACGTGAATGGATGTCCTTATCTCAAAAAAAAACTCGATTTAAGCGAGTGAACGCCTGGCATCCCTGTATTTAGTATTCCGAGCAATGTCACCCCAGAACGTTGGCTGCTTTGCTTTTGCTAGGCGCCCCTTTCGGCTCTTTCCCGTCTATTCTACATTGAAATTGAGCAGCCTGCAGTGTTGGCGATAAGCTGGACACGCTTGAAATGCCTACGGTGGCCTTCCAGAGTGGTTGGGCGTTAACCTTGAGCGTACGAAACAATGCATCTTCCGTCTCAGCAACACCGCATTAACTTTTTGGTCGGCGCGGTCGGTCGCCCTTCGAACAACCGTCGTACGTATCTCGAATACGGCATCTCTGCTGCGAAAGCGAGTGCACCCTACAGACAGGTCTGTACGCAAGCATCGTGCTTTATTTGTGCTTTCGGTTTCGTAGTACAAACGCGGCCTACACCGGCTCATCGTCTGCGATCGGCGGCTTCGAATAAGACTCCTTTGATGTCGCACTAGAAGGTCGGTCCGTGGCTCACAAACCTTGAATGATGCCGTCGGCAGCCATCGCTGAGGCCCAGTGGCTGCTGTGGAGCACGAGCTCATGGGTTCAAATCTCGCCAGCAGCCAGCGCAATCCAATAGGGGCGGAATGCAAGAACCTTGTTGTGAAGGTGTCACCAAAAGTTTACGGGACGCGGAATCCGAGAGAAGGTTCATTAATTCCTGCTTCTGGGCACGTAGCCAGCATTTATATTTCCTACCCGTACTATTTTATGTGACATTTATAGTCTTTATAATAAGACTATAAATGTCACATACAATAGGAAATATATAGGAAATATACGAGAGCACTCCCATGTGTGTTCTTGCGTGCCTCACTCAGTCATTGTGTTATGGCTTGTGCCCTGCACTGTATCATAGCGCTGAGCTGTTGCACTGGTTACAAGCTCAAACTTGGCTGAAATTCGGCATTTCTTGGAAATCTGCTTTTCTCGATCGTTTTACGTCGACTGCACAGTGGTTTAAGTGCTCTTTAAAGCACCTCAGGTGCTCGAAGTAAATCTATAACTCTTTACTACCACGTCTCTCATTGCCATGGACTGTGTTGTTAAGCCGTCTCAGTCAACAAAATCAAGCGATTACCTCACCTGAAACTGGATTCGGAGAGAAAAATAGTGATCTTTTTAATCAGACAACAAAACATCATTCGAACAGGATATCAACGAACGCGCTTGGTGGGAAAGAACGAACGTACGATTACATAAGAAAACGAGCGTCTGAAGAAAATAAACCTATAAAAGCGAGCGACACAGATTTGGGCGGTGTGATCACATTAGGAAATTGGCATGCATAGAATAGAACCATCTGACGCAAGAGAGAAGAGAGATTTTTGAAAGAGACCGTCGTTCAGCACTGGACGAAGGTTAAGTCATCTTGAATTATTAATCAGTTCTGTCGATAAGGAAATTATTACGTTATAATGTTAGTGGCAATGGTTGTTAGATATCTCCAACCGGCTTCCTTGATGTCGCCGGATGGTATGCTTTCTCTTTTGTATATCTTCCACAGCATCCGTCTGGCAGCAAGGAGCTGTGCCGGCAAAACGTCGTCTCTAAATGGGAGGGGAGGGGGCTTCGCATTCTCGCATAGCATCTGACGCTTCCTGTTCATCAGCCTCTCCGTTCATAAAACAGCTGTGCAAGAGAACGACCGGTCGCGCCCTCCTCGTCCAGCTTGTTACGCATACGAGTGCTCCACGCGAGAGGTCATGGTCCCCCAAGACATCCCTCGAGGAAGTGGCGAGTACAGGAGAACAGATATATGTGAGAGAGGTTTGTCTCGGAACGCGAGCGACGGTTCGTCCGCTATAACCGGGCACCCGCCGAACTAACACCACACGCAGCGGACGAAACGGAGCGCCGCGGCCACCGCCGCCGCATCATTCGGGACGGGTCGTAAATATGGGATGCCGGTAAGGCCGAAAGCAGGCGCCCCATACAATGCCAGATCGGTTCAGTGCTCTGAGCCAAGTTTGCCGACCTCGACGGCAACGTTTTGCCTGTCATACAGCAGCGAATATTAAAACCGGGTAGTGCGCAAGCACACGAGAGCACTATGCGCGAATCCTTGACTTCTGTTATTACCTGTTGTCAGCGATTTCGGAACAACAGAACCTGCGATCCTAAATTCGAAAAAGACGCTTAAGAGAAACCAATCGTCATTTGGTCGTAATCACGAGTCATCCAGCGAACACGTGTGGGCATGCTCCTACGTTGAACTCAACATACAAGCGTAATAATTTATTTAAATAAAATTCTGGAATATTGCGTGAAAAAAATTGGCCACTTATCTGCTTGCTTCGCTGCAAATGACGTCGAAAGACAATAGTCTTCTGCCGCCCCTGATAAGTAACACCCTTGCTTCTCCCCCTTTCCGCCCCTACAGCTCTTCCCCTCCTCTCTCACTCCTCCCATGATGGATGCCATGGAGGTTTTGCTGAAGTCATTCAAATATCCCGCGTTCGCCCTGCTCTCGCGCCATATGTTGGGACCTTTTATAACTGTTGGCTTAAAGCCGGCTGCAGAGCCGCGGCTTCAGTCGGCCTGTTTTTAACGCGTAGCGTCTCTTCGACACCATTTCTAAAGCGTTGATTTTGTATTTACTAACGTAAAAACCAGTCCAATGTGCATTCTTAATTAAATGAACGCTGCGGATCACGGTTATGTATACCCGTGAGCAAAAGTATACGGACCAGGGGTTGCGCGATAAAGCCCATTTTTTGCTCTGCCTGTGAACGCAACTTAAAATTGAGAACTGCAGTCCAAACTTGGCATTGGGAACTTTTCAGTGTACTCGTCAATTCCCGTTTATGCTTGTTAATTACGAAGAAATTCAGTTTTTTTCGGCAACCCTGTGGTCCGTATATTTTTGCTCACGGGTGTACATATATTTTGCCTCCTATGCGCTGTATATTTTTCACGTGTATGACCCCGTGTCACCAGTGCTAGTAGCTTGGTTGGTTTTGGCCGGGTGGTTGAATCGGTTTTGGCCGGGCGGTTGAATCGAGTGACAGACAGGCAGACAAAGTTTTTCGCATTTAGGTAGCCCAAGAAAGACTATCGTCTTTAAAAAGAAAACAATGTGATTCTGCGGCATGTCGCGGTGGGGGAATCGAGAATAATTTTGACCACCTGGAGTTCTCTAAAGTGCACCTAAATCTATGTGTACGAATGTTGTTGTAGTGGTTGTTGTTGTTGTTGTTGTTGTTGTTGTTGTTGTTGTTGTTGTTGTTGTTGTTGTTGTTGTTGTTGTTGTTGTTGTTGTTGTTGTTGTTGTTGTTGTTGTTGTTGTTGTTGTTGTTGTTGTTGTTGTTGTTGTTGTTGTTGTTGTTGTTGTTGTTGTTGTTGTTGTTGTTGTTGTTGTTGTTCATTTCGTCCTCATCGAAATTCGGCCACTGTGCCTGGCAGTATTATCCCGCGACACCGAGCTCAGCAGCGCAACGCTGTAGCCACTAAGCGTCGGCGGTGAATAGAATGCAATGCTCTGCTTGTGTTTACAATGAGCTAGGGTAAACTCACGGGGCTGCATCCGTTCAGCTGCACAAATTTCAGTCGGCGTCTCTCCAATACGGACTGTTTCAAGGCTGCCATAAGATTCGGGATAATTCACCTCTCAAGTTCTAGCTTGCAAAGTGCGAAAACGTACGAATACAAAAGCAGTCTTTCATGCTGGACGCCCTTTTCAAGTTACAACAGGCTTTCTAACCTCGCTTAGAATCATTTCTCCCAAAATTTTAATTGTTCCTTCTTTTGTAGAAAAACATCTGGCATAAAAGGTTAAATAATTCATTTTTTTAGAATTCCGCACTGCCACCGCTTCTCTACCTAAGCAGCCTGCATTGAAAATTACCTCGACAAGTAATTGTAGAATTTTTTCTGTGGGTACACTGACGACTCTTTTGTAAAAATGAAGAGGCTTAGCGTCCCAAACTTTGTAGTAGGCTGAAGTTCTTTACGTGCACTCGAAGCGCGCGGCTCACGAGAGATTCTTTTTTTTTATTTCATCTCGCATCAAAATGCGGCCACAGTTGCCCAGAATCTAAACCCGTGACCTCATGCCAAGCAACAAAACGTCACAGCCTAGCGGGCGACACTCCCAAAATGTCAGCCTCTTATCTTTTTTTTTAGTTCCGGATGCGTCAATTTCGGTGCTCTTGCAAAATCCGCTTGCGCCGAGCGCTAGTCAGAATATATTGCCTTCAGATGTTAACGACCTCTTCAGGCCCGGTGTGGACGCCACCGAAGCGACAAATCAAGCGTGCGGGCCTCATTCGCATATACAGCTCGACTGTTTTTCTTTTTTCAACAAGCCCATTTTTGCGATACCCAGTGATAAATGCCATCGCTAATGGCGGTAAACGCGACAAAGGAACCTGTCCGTGCCCAACGTCGTCTGGAAGGCGAACGAGGCTTGACACTATAGAGAGTGAGTGAGTGAAACAACTTTATTGAAACCAGCGGATTGAGGCCTGGGCCTAGGCCGCGCCAGGAGTGTTAGAGATCTCCTGTCTCCCAGCCGCCTCTCCAGCTCGCTGGATGGCCCATAGTTGGTCTTGCAGATCTGAGATGATCAGCAGACGAAAAGTTTGTGAGGCATTGTGTCTCAGCATCCGGAAGTGGCTTGAACAGGCGTTAGAGACTTATGGTTGTGTTCTAAATACGTAGAAGAAGGCCACGTTGCTGTCTTCACCGAGCAGTCGCCAGCTCGAGTCTCGTTTAAATATTGACACAGATGCCAAAGAAAACACCGGCGATAGCGTAGCATCTTCAGTTTCATGCTGAAATACTAACGTTACTCTATTCCCTTTATTTAAGTTGCATACAGGAACAACAACGCTGATGGCGTCATCATGAGGTCCTGGGTTGAACAACAATGCTCTGTAGAAACGAGCCTTGATTTCTCTCGAATATACAAATACAAAGCAAATGTTAGAATCTACTTCAAGCGAAGCTTTCTTAAGGCCGTTGATTAGGTGTTATAAAAATAAATGCGATGCGTACAATTGTCTTTATTGTCATCCCATGCAAATTGTGATCTCAGGGAGTATTTGTGTTTATCAGGCGCACAGGTCGCAACAATATTAGCATGCAGTGTTTATGTTTGTGCCCAACACAGTGCGTGAGCAATCTTTCAGCATATAGCCCCCACGTTTTCTGAAATGAACCTACAGTTGACAGCATAGCGAGTATGTTGTGTTTTCTTCCCTGCGTGTTTGTCTGTAGATGTGCTAAGTTCTTCGACACGTACAAACTCCTATAGCGGTCCGAGCATGAACCAGCAGATCTGGTCAGCGACTGTCCACAGCAAGTATACCTCGGCAGGACTACTGGAAAAGGCATCACCTGACTTTGATAGTCAACCTGCGATGGTTTCGGCTATGTCTCGTTGATTCGGCGTCCCTGCAGTGAAGATCGCCGCGGTTCCTCTGTGGCGACCTCTAGTATCGCAAAAGCGTATGTACCAACGGACACAGAAATAAATCGAAATGACATGCCGCACAACGCTATCTCGCCATGCTCCCGTACCGACATCTCTGGCAGGAGCCACCGCTCATGTAGGTGTAGTCGTGGCAGTGAATGGCGGGGCGCGCGCGCCAGTGAAGGACGTCTGCCCGAGTGATTGATGCGAGGAGATCGAACCGCCACTGTCTAAAACGTGGGTAGGAGTGGGGCGAACTGCGATCCAGACAGCCACCAGGGCATCCACCATTTCAAGTTAATTTTCAACAGCTACTCGATTGAAAAGACGAACATCATTTCTTTTGTCTCATTCCTTTAGTCATTCACCTCCATCGCTACAACAAGTTACAGCAAGTCTATCACTGTCTTTTTCTAGCGGAATTTGGGGATAGTTTGTGAGGTTCAAGGATGGGCGGCGCAAGGTCAAAATAAAGAGAAGAATTGGGAGGAGACCGAAAGAGCGCCTGTGTTCTCACTGTGCTTTTCTTTTTTTTATGCCTTCGATTTAAATTGCGTTTAGCTGGAAGCGTTACCTCAGAAGCCCCATAGTATAATGCTGTGTAGCTGGCTTTTGTTACCAATCCACATATAGCAATCTACATTTTCACCTCCTGCTAATCAGGACGTTTATGATTTCAGTATTGTGATTGTTGTTCTGTGGTCCTGCAGTGCATTGCTTCCCGCCTGGAATTCTATGGCCTTTGTCAGGCAAATTTATTGTCATTATCCGTACCACCTGACAGTATTTGTAAGTCTCGAAGTGCAAATATATCTGGAAAAGGACGCGACTACACAATAACCTTGTTGCACCTCGGCTCCAGCTGTAGGTATAAGTTCGTTGCGAATATTCCCCACTGACTTGAAGAATGGAACGGCGTCCCTCATAAAATCACGAAATAGCTAAAACAGCGTTGACTATATTGCTTATTTTGCTGCTTAAGGGCACATAACCATAAATACCTGGAACTGTGTTCCACTGAAATGTATACACCATTATCCAGAACAGTGTACCACATACTTGTACCTTATTATCGTGAACATCGTTTAACACACATCCACATAGAGCCACGTTTAAGTATGTTGAACAAGGCTCCGCATCCGTAGCTGATCAGAATTTTTACAGATTTCACCTGCGGCGTGTTAGTGAAAACTACGCCATCGCCGGTTTATACTTCGTGCTTGTTATCGGGCACAGCAAAACGTTTTGAGAGTCTTAAGGTAAGGGCTTTAGCCATGCGACAAACTAACACCCTTGAGTTTACAAACACATTGCTCTATTGGTCATTAGTTTGAGATGTTCGTCGCAGGAACATGCGGCATACGAGCAACTTTGACACCGTTCGCGGCATGCCATTCAGACCATCGTCACTGTCTCCACAACCACCGCGAGATATTCCTCCCGTTTTCTTCAGAAATCAGACGCGTTCTCTTTTTCTTTTTCTTTGCCATCTTTCGCGGATAGCCCAACAGGACGCCGACAAAGCGAACCGACCGGCGCGGGCGATCAGTTATCTCGAGTCGAGCTCGTGAGACGACAAATTGCGCCCGCCCCGTATACCGAACCAGTGAAGCACGACCACGCGGGAACGCAGCCTGCCACCGTGGTTCGTACACACGCAGGCAGAGACGGCTCTGCAACCGCTCAGACACGCGCTCGTCGTCGCCTGCGGCAGCGCAAGCGGGACCCGCTACGCATCCACGCGTCGGTGAGGCCAGTAGCGACGACGACGGGGGCTACCGCTTGTGGCACGGCGTTCGCCCCGAGCGGCCTACCGATGGTGATCCGAGATAACCGCGGTGTAGCAGTGCTACGTGCCTACACTGCAGGTGGTCGCAGTGAAAGAAGATGGGTTGGGGCGGGAGGGCGGAGTTGTGTGAGGTTTCAGAAGAACGAGAGGGGTCCTGTGGGAGGAGGGGAGGGGGGGAGGGGAGAGTTGATGAGGGTTAAGTTAGATTGAAGAAAGATCTCTGATCTCTCCAGCCCCTTGTGGTCCGTGTTGGGGTGCCAGAAGTTGGTCGAATTTCTGCGTGAAGGAATGCGGAGTGCTAGACACGCGTGAATGCACTTCTTTATTTTTTTACTCTGCTTCTACTTCAGTTATTATCATCACTCTCTATTTCACTTCTTTTTATTCTTATTCTACAGTGTCTTCTCTTTGACTTCTCATTCTTATTCACTACGTCTTCCTTCTTGTTATTACTGAAATGGAAAATGGGACATCCACCCAATCGTAGCAATTGCTACAAAGGAAACCCATACCGGTTCCTCGAAAGAAAAGCCTCGCAGTTGTAGAAAAAATCGTCCTGGAGCCGCCTGATTAGCTCAGATGGTAGAGCGGCTGCCCCGGAAAGGCGGTCGTCCGGGTTAGAGTCCCGGACAAGGACGAATTGTCTACAACTGCGAGGCTTTTCTTTCGAGGAACCCTTCGAGGAACCCGTATGGGCTTCCTTTGTAGCACTTGCTACGATTGGGCGGTTGTCTCATTTTCTATTTCAATTCTCTCCATCTATCGGGTTTCCGATGAACTGTTACGCCAAACTCTTGTTATTACTATTCGCTACTTCTACTTCATTTCCTGGTCTTCACTATCCGCTGTGGCTCAGTGGTTATGTCGTTCTGCTGCCGAGCCTGAGGTCATCGGTTCGATTGCAAGCCGCGGGTGGCTGCATTCCCATGAGGACGGAATTCAAAAGCGCCTGTGTAGCGGGCTTTGGATGCACGTTAATAAATCGGGGGTGCTCGCAAAATTGATCCGGTGCCATTCACTACAACGTTCCTTCATAACCGACCGAGCAGTTTCCGTACGGTAAACCCCACAATTCTTGTCAATATTATTCAATTGTGTTTTCGACTGTCACTTAAAGCAGCATAATATGAATTAAATGCTTGTACCGTGCCGGAGCATCTTAAGCTTCTATTTTATGCCAGGCTGCCTGCGTGAGTCGTTGAGCTAATTTAATGCGTGTGTGACATTCAATTTTTTATTATTAGTTCAGTGATATTTTCACATAATCTTATCCACGCTATGTTCACCAGTGTTCCTCTAGTTTCATACATGCAATGCTTAAAACACTACCGTCTAGAGGAAGAACCTGTGCTTAAATACTCGGGTCAGCATACGTCAGACGTAATGCCTGTAATCACTGACGAACTATTCGATAAATTAAAGTTCATGAATTGTTTTTTTTTTGAGCGGATTACTTAATGAAACATGAATTTACATATAGTTGAAGCCAGTGAAGAAGGCGTGGCTGCGTAGTCGGAGTTCTGAGAGCGTAAAAGAATCGTGAACCGGACACGGATGAAAAATGCACATATATGCACATGCACAGGCATGTGTGTGCCATGTTTTGCCATCTTGTGCAAACTGAGATTGGCACAGGACCTGAAGTAAGCCTCCCCAGATTTATAGGGAAATGCATTCGTGGTCTGCTTATGTTTCTTTTTTTTTTTGTCTAAGACTTTCTCCTATAGTGCGGTACAAAGCCACGTGAAAAAAAATTATACCGGATGCTTTTTTTTTTCTTCATCCTAGAAAAATTTATGGCAAATCGTCTGCGGCAGGTTGTACAATTCTACTCTTTAAGCTGTACTACTCGAAGGGGCCGACATTACCTACGCGAGAGATGGAAATGCGTAATCGAGTACTTAGCAAAATTTCAACAATTTATCTTTTAAGTCAGCCACGTATTGCCATTTACAAGTACATACGCCCTGGGCTCCATATCGAACACAGGGCGCATCCACTCGGAAAGAATCGTGAGTCCGGCACACGGTGACAAATTTTGCGACGAAATGCACCGTGTTCGTTCCACAAGGAAACAAAAAATTGTGGGGTTTTGTACGTGCCGAAACCACGATACAATTAAGAAGGGCGCCTTAGGGGGGGAACTATGGGTCAATCTTGACCACCTATGTTTTTAACGTGCACTCAATGCACAGTACACGGTTGTTGTTTTTTTACATTTCGAACCCATCTTAATGCGGCTGCCACTGCCGGGATTCGATCCTGTAACCTCGGCTTTAAAGCAACGCAATACCAAAGCCACTACGTCATCACGGCGGGTCGTTCCGCGAGTACATTCGTTCCGCATAGTTTTTACTTAGTAAGTGTAACATTTTAAAAGCGTTATCATTTCTACGGTTACCCAACGAGAAAACCGTCCGAGCGTCCGTCCGTCCTCAGCGTAAGACAATCGCTTTCAAGATAGAGCCAGCTGTGGAAGAAAACGACAACGAACGCGCGAGCAGTGGCACGAGCGCGTCTCTGTGACCACGTGACGTGTGCAATCAGGCACGCACTAGGTACACGTTTAGCAAGCCAGAACTGTGGAGCAGCCGTGGCTTCGGATCGGAACGCCATCAGCGCACCTGGCGCCGCCGCCTGCAAGTAGTTTGCTTGCCTCATCAGTTCACTTGGCGCCACATTCCGCAGCAGTTCGTGTTGCCGCAGTGCTGACGCATTTGCCGTAATGGCGCCAAGACGACCGCAGCCGCTTAGCAGTGCTAGGATTACCAGCAGTGTTGAGTGTGAGCACTCAACACCACGTCGTTACTACAAAATGCTTACGCATCATTCAGATAACTCCCTGAAGAGATTATACGTAATTGGTTTGCAAATATGTCCCACTTAGTGGAATTTGTGTGCAACTATAGATTGAGAACGGGCGAGTTCGGGCGCATGACGTCGTGCGAGCTCCAACTCGATTCGCACGCGGCGCTGATTACAGATGCATCGCACGCTTTGCAGCGCGGCTCCTTGGAGAAGCCGCAGCGCTGTTAGCCGTATAGTGTATATGCGCTCGCGCGGCCCACGTAATGCACACGCCGCTTCGCGGCACGCAAAACAAATGGAACGCCTCGTGGCATATTGCTTTGAAGCGAGACCCTCCCCCAACCTCCGGCTGCGGTGAAGATCTTGTAACCCTAAATGCTCGCCTCGCTTCTACGCCGAGTATTTGTCACCCGTGGGTTAAGATCACGGGAAGAGCGCGCCTTTGGAATACATAAGCCATGGCAGTCACGTGGCCCGGGACCATTAAGGTGGGTCACTTCGGCTGCTTCCGTTGGAACAGACGTTACCCGCCGAGGTGGCTTAGTAGCCACACTTACAAAAATTAGTTTTAGACAGCTTATGGTTCAGTGGTTACCATTACAAACTGTTTTAGGACAGTAGGTGGCTAGGGGCTATCATTACAAATATAGCTTTAACCCACTATTTAACTGAGTGGCTACCCTTACAAAAATCGTTTATAGAGTCTATGATTTGGGTGCTTACTTTTAGAAAATTGTTTTTAGATTTTTCTAACCGCAAGGTGTCTAAACAATTACCTTTTTTTTCATTTTGTTAGGTATTACTTTCGTATTGTTTGTAATTTCTGCCGTTTTGTTATAAGCATCGATAATATGCGATAATATATTGTGCAACATATATATATATATATATATATATATATATATATATATATATATATATATAGTAAAGGAGCAAAATTAGAGGACGCTTAAGCTTCGCCTTTAAGAGTAGATTGTGTTAGCGTTATCGGGACCCGTTCGCATTGCAACGCGGTCTGTAGGTCTGGTAGAAATGCTGGAAAAGGGGTTTGTGTTTGAGTTTCCTCGTATCAGAATTAGGTTTTCTCGTACATTCAAATTACAATCCGACGCCGATCAGTAAACAGTCCGACGGCGAATCCGACGCCCAATGGTAAAGTCGTACTTTACCATTTTCCTGACGGATTTCACTGTGAGAAATTCAATTTTTGTTCACCAAAACTTTGCACCACGTGGAGGGCCTGCGCGGTCGGGGTGGTTGGGGATTTTCTCCGCCACCCGCATCGCACGCCGGTTGCCGACGCCGGATTTTCTGCGACACGGGGCCTTTAACGCTGTCGCGTTAAAAAATGAAAACTCGACAGCCAGACCCTGGTGAGGTTACGTAACCGAAAAATCAAGTTGCGTGGCTTAACCTCACGTGTCCTCCGTTTCCTATGATATCAACGAGGTCCGTAGCGAGAGGGTAGACAAAATGGTGTAAATATTTACAGCGCAGCTATTTAACCTATACGTCCTCGGTCAATTGCTCTGTCAGCATGGTAGGTGGTCCGCGAGTTATTCGAAAGTAACAGTAACGCCCCTCGGACAGTCAAACCTACGGCGCAAAGACTCTTTCGCACGCACATACCGCGGTGGGCTTAAGGGTCGTAAATATGTCAACTTTGATTCATTCTTGTTCTTCCTTTTTCGTTCTTTTTTTTTTTTACGTTGCCACACCGAGATCTGAACTTGGTTTTTCTCACTGATATTTCTGCCGACATTTCACGCATATCGTAGGCACAGGCAGACGCGCATATAAACGTGCTATAACAACGGGCGGTGACCTGGTTCTGAAACGTTTGGGTGGTCTCTCAATATCCACGGTTATCTTTCTGCCCCCCCGTGTGGTTACACGAAGTATGGAACGGCCAACAGCCTAGCGTGTGGGATAACTACAGGTTCCGATAAGACGATCGGGCATCATGTTTGCGACAGCCCTCGAAACATTGTGCCAGAAAAATAACTGAGCAGGATTATACCAAACAATCACACCTTGTCCAATGAGAGAAACCTGAAGCAATAAATGCTCCGTTTGATCCTTAAACTCGGAAGTCCTTAAACGCGTTGCTCCGGTTTATTCTAAGGTCACGTGGTACAAATGACAAATTTGCCATTACCGCGCGTTGTGTTGTGTTTGCGCGTACAGTTGTTTTCTCTTGAAATATTATAGCGAAGCCTTCGTCACAAGTGGCTTGTGTAAATGGTATATGATTTTGAAAGACAAAGGGATGCACACATACCTATTAGTGAAAAATCACGCGATAATCAGAAGCTTGTTTGATTTTTTCCTAATTTTCTTTTGTTTGGCCAACCCAGTTTATGCGAGATTGGGCAAGTACCACTTGGTACATGCGCGCATTCTTGGCAACAACAAACGCAGAATGGACTTTATGAAACATCTGGGCTAGTTGGTTGTGATTATCATTATGAAACATCGCTCCAGCGCACAAATAAACACGGACGAGAAGAGCAAGACAACAGTTAGAAGCGTAAGTCCCACGTTCGTGTTGTCTTACTCTTCTAGTCCAGGCTTATTTGTTCGCTGGAGCGATGTTTCCTAATGCTAATCACAACCAACTAGCCCAGCTGCCCACGCTTGCAGAATGGACAGGAGCCGCTATGATACAAGGGGATACAGAATCCTTAAATTAGATACGTCTCGTAGTTCACGCTGAATACGCCTGCCATCACCATTCTTCACTTAAAATAAGCGTCATACATTGCCTTCGTTTACGCGACATCCTTGGATCGACATGTCACACACTGTGCGGTCCGTACGAACTGCTCTTTCCATTTTGGCAGTGTTCTCGGACGGTGTAGCTCATGAACATAAGCACTGTCTATAGCCCACGAAACGCCATTTAACTACAGGACCCAATTTTGGTCCTTATGTCCCTATGTATACATGACATCAAAGTTGTGGTCTGGGCGGTGCATAAAAATGGGCATTGAATCGCACTGCATCGCATTGTGCGCATCATAGTCAGTTGTATAACATCCTGTAAGCCACTTCAATAAAGCTACGCTTCGCTTAGATTCCGACAATAAGTGAGTAGCATCTGCATACTTTTTTGTTTATTACATCACTAAATCCTTGCGTTGTCATTCTACCGGTTCAAGCGGATGATCTCTTCGTAGATCGACAGCTCGGCCTTTCCACCTGCTTCCTCGGAATGTTAAATACAAGAAATAAAAATACCGAAGAATAGTTTTAACGACTAGATTAAGATGAAAGGGGGAGAAGAGTTCGGGTAACTAATTGCGTACGCAATTGATCGATCGCAAGCGATGCGTATTCGCCTCTCCAATGCGCCTAAATCTGCCAAACTGGAGAAGACAGTCAGAAGGGAAAGTAGTAGTTAGAGAAAAGTGTACGGGCAACATCAATAACCTCTGCAACAAAAAAAAAAACCAAGCTTGTCTTTCACCTGCGCCACCATGAATTGGGCCGGCGCGTGAGACAAACTGGCGACGGAAAAAAAAACAAATTTCTTGTCTCCCGTACGTATAAACTGCAATGGCTTCCATTGAGAAGGCGTCGTCTGCATACCTCTACGAGTATATAGACCGATGGATGAGTAGCAGACGATACGCCGCCTGCTACAATTACGCTGGAAGCTTCTTCGACGATAACGTACACATGTGCATCGCTTACGCCCTTCCAGCGTCGAGTCAACTACGATTCTTCAAAATGATGGAGTAGCGATTAAATGAAGGAACGCTTTCAGGCGAGATGAGCGCCTTCTGCGCCGCTTTGCAATGCATCATTCGATTGGTGTTTGCATGCCTCGCGGTTCGCTCCCAGCTGTCCACACACGTTAAACGCAATGCTGACTTAGTAGCTATAGGCAGGTTCATCCCAGAGATGTGAATGGGATATCCTGTATTTTTCTTCCCTTTTACTGTTTTTTTTATTTCTCTCATTTGTATATACGCAAGGTAGAATTTGCGCGCAGGGTGGAATTTGTAAGCCAGACAAGAAATACGTTTTCGTTAAGTGCGTCTATCAGCTGGAAGCCTTGTATGTTGAATCTAGCTGTCGGGTGGCACACAAGTAGTGTACAAGCTTGATCCCTACAAAATGGATACATGACCTTGAGAAGGTCATGCGTTCTTGTTTCGATCGTTCACTTTAGGTGAGTTGAATTGGGCACACCACGTGTAGCATTCCCGCGCATGCGCTGAACCCGTTGAGAACTATAGAGTTCTCTCAAACCGACGCTATATATCCACGAATAGCCAAAAAGAAAAAAATATTTAGTTCAACCTTTATGAAAAAAAAAAGTGAAAGACGAATGTACCGGGCATTACGTTACAAGAATTTATAGCTTTGGGGAAAATTCGGGAATAAAATAGTCGCCAATTTTATTTTTATTGAAATAAATTAAAGCCACTCTTCGCCACAAAGTAAAGATATAATGAAAGTACAAAAAGCACTAAAAACAATGAACAAGGCCAAAGAGCATGAATACTTGCAAATTTTCGCATAAGTGCAATCATGAATAAACGCGTACATAACGTGTACCGTGCACGGGGGGCGCGTTAAAGAACCCCAGGTGGTCCAAAATATTCTGCACTCCCCCACTACGGCGTGCCTCATAATAAAATCGTGATTTTTGCACGTAAAACCCCATAATTAATTTTTTTAATACGGACAAACATGCGCAGTTCCGTGAACAAATCAAAGTATTCAAGAAATTGATTCCGATAACTATGCGCACATCAGATGCGCGCCACGCGATGGCTATCGCTGTTCAGAATAGCGTCGCTGGCATGTGGATTTCGCATAGCCAGGTGCAGCCGAAACGAGGCACGCGCCGATCCAACGAGAGCCAGGCACGCGCTACGAGCGCGCGCGTCGCGCGAAGCGCACGCGAGTGGCGCACGAGCCGAATGCGCCGAGAAATCCGAGACAGCAAAAGAACGCGGCAGTGCCATGAGAAAGGACAGACCACAGCTCTCATGTGTGTCGCGCACGTTTAAGGTTGTCATGTGACTTTGTGTAATGTTGCATCCGTCAACTGATGTGCAAATCTGCGAACTTTGCCCGTTGCCGAACTCTTTTCAGTGCTGTCACTTGCTTACGCCAACTGTGCGTGTTTGTAAGTGCTTGTGCTTCTCTTTTGCTCCCGTGTAGTTTGCTGGGGTTGTTTGCAAAACTTTGCTTGTGCTCGCGTTCATAGGGTCTATTTTGTAGTTTTCAGCGTGTGTGTGTGTGTGTGTGTGTGTGTGTGTGTGTGTGTTGTGTGTGTGTGTGTGTGTGTGTGTGTGTGTGTGTGTGTGTGTGTGTGTGTGTGTGTGTGTGTGTGTGTGTGTGTGTGTGTGTGTGTGTGTGTGTGTGTGTGTGTGTGTGTGTGTGTGTGTGTGTGTGTGTGTGTGTGTGTGTGTGTGTGTGTGTGTGTGTTGTGTGTGTGTGTGTGTGTGTGTGTGTGTGTGTGTGTGTGTGTGTGGTGTGTGTGTGTGTGTGTGTGGTGTGTGTGTGTGTGTTGTGTGTGTGTGTGTGTGTGTGTGTGTGTGTGTGTGTGTGTGTGTGTGTGTGTGTGTGTGTGTGTGTGTGTGGTGTGTGTGTGGGTGTGTGTGTGGTGTGTGTGGTGGTGTGTGTGTGTGTGTGTGTGTGTGTGTGTGTGCGGTGCCCTTGTGTGTGCTGTGTGTGTGTGTGTGTGTGTGTGTGTGTGTGTGTGCTTGTGTGTGTGTTTTGGGGTGTTTGGGTGAGCGTGTGTGTTTCTCGTGTATTTCTGGCGCGCTGAAATACAGGAAAAATGCACACGTAGTAATGCAACCAATGGAAAACAGCACACAAGCGTGGAGTGACATCAGCGACGTCGAGGAATTACGAAGCCGAAAAAGCAGCGATAGGCAGGCACATTTCTCATCGCCTTCCAGGGCTGCGGGCGATTCCTGGCACGCGCTCCGGTTGGACGGGCGAGGAGGACGGTTCGATGATTTCGCGCTCTCCTATTGGCCGTGTGACGTCACGTCCCTCTGTGCTCTCTAACGGCCACGTTTTGCAACCGCCCCCGTTCCTGTCGCACCTACGTCACGAGGTTCACACCCCGAAATCGATGAAACCGCGTGGAAGCTGCGGACGATGGCTCAGGTCGCTGTGGTTCAGGTTCAGGGTCTCGCTCGCTGCTTAAGATTGGCTTGGCTACAGTAAAGCCACGCCCTCTAATTCCTTCGCAATGCGAAGAGGTCGTTTGTGCATTTGAGAAGCAGACGCCTGGACAAGGGCTTCATGATAATTTTACTAGAGCAAATTAAGTGCTGCTGAGCGTTTGCTGGAACATCAATGCATTTCGACGACTGTATTCGGGATGCGTATTTCTCAAAGCTGTTGCTAAATGCAGCATTTATAATTGCATGCGACTTCACCAAGGCTCAGCTTTGAATTACGGAATGAGCACATTCACCATAACATGAATAAATGCTGAATTATTTAAGTGTATGCTTCGCAAATTTACTGTATGCTCATGACTCGAGGTCAGATTTACGAAGGCCCGCTGTTTTTTGCGTCGGCATAATGGACAGTTTCTCGTGCAAAATTTTGATTACGACGAGAGTATGGTACATGTACGCACCTAGTGCCCTTCTTTTTATTATGAGAGACATAGACGTTGGGACCATGCGCTCGGCTCGCAGAAGATTTTAGTACTGTGCACTCAGGCCGTTTTACGCGGAGAAACCCACCAGAGCCCTGATACACGTTTCAATGATGAATGGGCTTTGAGACCGGGCCTTTTATTGCACAGTTAATGCTTTCGTATGTGATGCGCATAACGTTTTATTCATTTCCCGTTCATTTTCTTTCTTTCCGCTTTCCCTTGCCCAATTTAAAGAAGCAATGTCTGACCTGGCTAAGCAGCTGTTTACCTTCTCTTTTTCTCTCTCTTCAATTAGTGAAGCTGTGTTAAATAGCAAATACATCACTGTGAATAAATCTGCTATCTTACCCAGCATATTTTTAATAAGCGTCTCTTCACTAAATAATAAATGACATATAATGTAGCGGCTCGTGCGAGTGATCAGACATCTAGAAAGAAGTAGCTTCTTCGCTTCGTAGCAAGCGACGGCTGAAGTTCCTTTCAGGTATACACGAGTTGGCGGCGTCAAGTCAATGTTATCTAGTGTTCTTTCTATTTATTTCAAGTTTTTTTTCCTCTACTTTTTTTCGCTGTCGTGAAACTTCCTCGCACTTGAGAACGAATTTCCGCAGAGTTGATTCACTTACTGTGTGTTCCTGAGCTTCGGAGTCATCGATTATTTCTGCTTCGCGCTGCGGTGTGCCCGCTTTTTCGCTCAGATGGTAGAGCGACCACTCCGGAAATGAGCTGGTGTAGCAGAGAAGATCACAAGACCGGAAGTACATTACCGGAGACCATGGACAGAGGTGGGAGTTCATACCACATATTTTGCTGCAAGCCACCTGTTCACAGGGACCCACAATTCTATCGCAATATAATCACTCAATTGTATACCATAAAAACTATAGGGTTTTACGTGCCAAAATCACGATGTGATTATAAGGCACGCCGTAGTGGGGGACTCCGGAATAATTTGGACCACCTGGGTTTCCTTAACGTGCGCCTAACTCTAAGTACACAGGTGTATTGGCAGTTCGCCCCTATCGAAAGTGCGGCCGCCGTGGCCGGCATTTGATTTCGCGACCTCGTGCTTAGCAGCCCAACACCATAGCCACTAATTCGCTACGGCTGGTCAATTGTAGCATGAAGCTTTGTGAATTATAGTGCAAAGAATTCTTCGCCTCGTAACAATCATTTCGCAGTAGGCACGTTCCGGTTTCAACTCATTTCAGGTCTCTTCCGAACCACGCTCCCTCAGCGGAGTAGACCGATGCTCCTCCCACTAAACCAACAGACGCATTTGTAATTACCTCGTGCCAAACGTCAACTAGCATTGTGAGACTATTAACGTGTGAGCATAACTAGTATATCAGAACATCTGCTACATTACGTGGCGCGCGCGCCATCGAGTTGCTGTTACGATAGCTGCAACTTTAATCGCTTGAGAACACGACAGCGTGCGAGCGCCTGCCAGTTTCCATGCGGCCTCAGACGCAGGGATGGAACGTTAAAGAACCCAGGTGGTCAAAATTATTCCGGGGCCCTCCACTATGGCGTGCCTCATAATCAGAACTGGTTTTGACACGTAAAACTCCAGAAAAGAAGAAAAAGGAACGTCCTGTTGGCTGTTAGCCTACCACTGTGCGCATGCGTCACGCCATATATAGCAACACGTTGCGTACGGGAGCTCCAGTATCCGCCTCCTTCGCTCGTGGCATCTAGCGCTTTAAGACACTGTGCGACGTTGGACTGCCTTCGGGACCGACTCAGGGCGTAACGAAGCCGGTCGTATATCGTGTATTCGCATGATTACAATAAATCAATCGTCGTGCCATCGTTGTTGTTGCCGCCTTGCTGCTGCCGTCCCACAAAGTGCTCGCTTTACACAAACACATTGGTTAGTTTGGTAATGCCTTGCAGAAGTTCTAAACGACGCGGGATAGTCAGGTAATGGCGCTAGCCCCTAGACCTTAGGTTAACGCACGTCGTTCTCCTATCACACCCACAGGAGCAACTGACAACGTGTCCTAACGCGCCGGCGGAGCGCGCGTTCGGACACGAACAATGAACGGCTCATACCCTCTTAAGCAGTGGCTCATCATCATCATCATCAGCCTATATTATGTCCACTCCAGGACGAAGGCCTCTCCCTGCGATCTCCAATTACCCCTGTCTTGCGCTAGCTGATTCCAACTTGCGCCTGAAAGTTTCCTAACTTCATCACCCCACCTAGTTTTATGCCATCCTCGACTGCGCTTCCCTTTCCCTCGGCACCCATTCTGTAACCCTAATGGTCCACCGGGTATCCATCCTACGCATTACATGGCCTGACCAGCTCCTTTTTTCTCTTACTGTCAACTAGAATATCTATTATCCTATTTGCTCTCTGATCCACACCGATCTTTTCCTGTCCCTTAACGTTACGCCTAACATTTTTCGTTCCGTCGCTCTTTGTGCGGTCCTTAACTTGTTCTCGAGCTTCTTTGTTAACCTCCAAGTTTATGCCCCACATGTTATCCCCGGTAGAATGCAATGATTGTATACTTTTCTTATCAACGACAGTGGTAAGCTCCCAGTCAGTATTTGGTAATGCCTTCCGTATGCACTCCAACCCAATTTTATTCTTCTGTAAATTTCCTTCTCATGATCAGGGTCCCGTGTGAGTAATTGACCTAGATAAACGTACTCCTTTACAGACTCTAGAGGCTGACTGGTGATCCTGAATTCCTGTTCCCTCTCCAGGCTATTGAACATTATCTTTGTCTTGTGCATATTAATTTCCTATCCCACTCTTACACTTTCTCGGTTAAGGTCCTCAATCATACGTTGTAATGTGTACCCGGTGTTGGTGAACAGGACAATGTCATCTGCAAAGCGAGGGTTATTGAGGTATTCGCCGTTGATCCTCACTCCTAAGCCTTTCCAGTCTAATGACTTGAATACTTCTAAGCATGCAGTGAATAGCATTGGAAAGATTGTGTCTCATTGCCTAACCTCTTTCTTGATAGGTAACTTTCTAGTTTTCTTGTGGAGAACCAAGGTAGCTGTGGAATCCTTGTAGATATTTGTCAAGATATTCGCGTATGCCTCCTGTACTCCTTTATTACGCAATGCCTCTATGACTACTGGTATCTCTACTAAATCAAATGCCGTTTCATAATCTATGAAAGCCATATAGAGAGGTTGATTGTACTCCGCAGATTTCTCGATTACCTGATTTATGACATGAATATGATCCATTCGTAATATGACATGAATATGATCCTCATACGTAATATGTCCAGAATATCCCTTCCTGAAGCCAGCCTATTCTCTTGGTTGGCTGAAGTCAAGGGTTGCCCTGATTCTATTGGAAATTATCTTGTTGAATATTTTATACAATACTTAAAGCAAGCTAATGGGTCTATAATTCTTCGATTCTTTAACGTCTCCCTTCTTATGGATGAGTATAATGTTGACGTTCTTCCAGCTCTCTGGTACACTTGAAGTCGTGAGGCATTGCGTATAAAGAGCCGCAAGCTTTTCAAGCATGATATCTCCTCCATCTTTGAATAAATCAAGGGTTATTCTATCTTCTCCAGCAGCTTTTCCCCTGGTCATGTCTTGCAATGGTTCATACGCCCGTCAACGCGGCCTCCCCATTATGACGACTGAAGAGAAGTGAAATTCTACGCTGGAATGATTAGCGGCAACGCAGCCAGCTGTGGAAGCAGACGACGATGCTCGAGCCATTGCTGGTGATGATAGTTAATCATCATAACGATGAGAAAGACCTGACGGGTAATTGGCCTTTTTCTTAACTAAACTTATGCTGTTATATCATATCTATACTATACAACTCATAACTTGAACCATCACCACCTTTTAGATGGGTATTTATTATTCTTACACTTTCGGAGAAACGTCAACTTTCGGTTGCCTGAGGGCGACTTACGCTGTGCTCCTTGAGAAACATAATGTTGCTAGGTTCTAGTGCCATAATATCTACGTATTACAAAAAAGTTACTCGAGCGTAATAAGTATGAAGAAGAATTTTATCATGCAATTCTTGTCTCACGCAGAAAGATGCAGAGGGCTTCACAAACGTTCCTGGGGATGTAACCCTGTACGGTAGCCCCAAGGCATCCCCGCAGGGGCGTCTGCGCAAGCAGGCGTTTGGTGAGTTGCGCCACCACGTACCCGAGCACACGAGGGTTGGACCCTCCTGCGTGTAGCCGTGCGCGGCTTAGCCGTGTCCGGGGAAAGGGGGATCCTGGGGGTTGAGCCGATGCCGGGTGCTTGGACCTTTACGGCCCCCCGGTGGAGGCAACACACTCCTTTGGCCTCTGCTTCACGTAGACGGCACCCTCGGACTGACCCACCCGGGGGAAATCGGCAGTCGCCCTTTCCTGTCCTCCTCCTCTATCTTCGTCTTTCTCTCTGACTTTCAATCTTTCCTGTCTCCTACTCGCTTCCTTTTACTTCTGATTTTCTGGGCGGCAAGGGTTAACCTTGTGTGGGTAGCCAACCTTGGGTATTCCATATTTGGTTATAGTAGTGACGTACAGCTGGCGTCTGCAGGTCTTGTGTTCATAAGCCCTGCAGCGTCCCCTTGTTGGGCTCCATGGTGGGTGGCTGGCGTTGCTGCCGAAAACCTGGATATTCTTATGGCTAGCCCTTTTCCACCACTCCCTGATCGCCGTCAAAAAAGAGGGCGCACCGAAGATGTATTCCAGTTCTTTGGACGTCAAAGACAAGATTTCCCACGATTTCATGTCATCCACTCAGAAAAACCAGAAAAACAAGTTCGAACAATTTCCCCTTTTCTTGTTTCCAAATCTCTAATTCAGGCTATAGGACCAGGCTATAAGGCAACGCGGATGGCAAGTGGTGATCTCCTCTTGGAACTCCACGATCGCAAACAATATGAAAAGCTGCCGAATCTAGTGTCCTTTGGGGACGTCCAAGTAACAGTAACTCAGCACCGTACTATGAACACCACTCGCGGAGTTGTTTCAGACGAAGATTTGATGGAGCTGACTGAGGCTGAACTCTTGGAGGGCTTCAGTGAGCAGAATGTCATCAATGTTAAACGGATTAAGATGAGACGAGACGGCAAGGAAATTCAGACTAAGCACCTTGTGCTCACTTTTGGTTCATGTGATCTGCCCGACTCCATCGAGGCCGGGTACATTAAACTTCGTGTTAGACCATACGTGCCAAATCCCCTTAGATGTTTCAAATGCCAGCGATTCGGCCACAGTTCGCAAAACTGGCGAGGCCGCCAAACTTGTGCGAAATGCAGTGCACACGAACACACTTCTGAATCTTGTGAAAACTCTCTCCACTGTGTAAACTGTGATGGGGAACATGCCGCATACTCGCGGTCCTGCCCATCCTGGAAAAAAGAAAAGGAAATTGTTACAATTAAAGTCAAACAAAACATTTCGTTTAAAGAGGCACGAAGGCAGGTATCCTACCTTCCAAAAACCAGCTTTGCCGAAGTGGTGCGTCAGGGGGCTGCGCCACAACGGTTTTCGGCGGCTGTCTGGCACACGCGTAGTGAGCCAGCGGTGACGCCATCCGCCCCCTCGGCGGCTGCAGCTAGTTCTGCTCCGCCGTCTCAGAAAAAGGGGCCATCGACCTCCGGGCTGGTGGCCTCCAGGGTCTCGTCCCTCGAGACGAGGCCTTCAACACGAACAAACCGCTCTCAAGAGCGGGTGTCCAGCGCGCCGCAAGAGCCGATGGACACATCTTCTAGCCAGACGGCGCAGCCAGCGCCTAAGGAGCGGCGAGAATCTCTCGACCGCTCCAAAAAAGAGAAACCCCGCATTACAGGGCCTCTAAAGGGTTCTGTAAGCTAACTTTCTTGTCCTAAACACACAGCACAACACTCCTTTTAATATGGGCACTCAAATAGTCCACTGGAACGTCAGAGGTCTCCTCCAAAATCTTGATGACGTTAAAGAACTCCTCCGCAAGTTTAGTCCCAGGGTGCTGTGTGTTCAGGAAACACACCTCAAACATACACAAACAAATTTCCTCACACAGTATGCTATTTTTCGCAAAGACCGCGATGACACTGTTGTGTCATCCGGTGGTGTTGCTATTATAGTTGACAGAGGTGTTGCCTGTCGGGAAATAAAACTTCGTACGCCCCTGGAGGCAGTTGCTATCCAAGGGGTGCTGTTTGACAAGCTAGTCACTATCAGTTCTATATACATCCCTCCAAGTTATCAAATTAATAAAACTGAATTTCAAAACTACATAGATGAACTTCCGGCTCCATACATAGTTGTCGGAGATTTAAACGCACATAACTCATTGTGGGGAGACTCTCGTTGCGATGCGAGAGGTCGCCTAATCGAAAACTTTCTCTTTTCCTCAGGAGCATGTATACTTAATAAGAAAGAGCCAACATACTACAGTGTGGCACATAATACATACTCCTCCATAGATTTAACTATAGTATCGAGCAAACTAATGCCGTACCTAGAGTGGTCCGTTCTTAAGAACCCTTTTGGGAGCGACCACTTCCCTATTATATTAAACTTAACAAAACCAGATATAAGCTCACCACACATTCCCCGATGGAAGGTTGACACAGCTAACTGGGAACGTTTCCGAGAACTTACGTACTTAAGCACGGATGATATTGCATCCTTTAATATAGAAGACGCTGTGGCGTATATTACAGCCTTTATAATTGACGCTGCCACGAAATGCATCCGTCAAACTAATGGACTAGCGAATAAACGTCGCATCCCGTGGTGGAATGAAGAATGTAAACAAGCACGGAAAAACCAAAACAAAGCTTGGGGACGACTTCGTGACTCCCCAACTGCTGAAAATTTGATTAGTTTCAAACAAATAAAGTCCCAGGGTAGAAGAACACGTCGGCGTGCTAAAAGGGAGAGTTGGGAGAAGTACATCTCCAGTATAAATTCTTACATGGATGAGACAAAAGTGTGGAATCGAGTAAATAAATTAAAAGGCCGGGAGGTACACCCATTACCGTTAGTCAGTACCCAAGGTGAGAGCCTGGCAGACCAGGCAGATTGTCTGGGCGAACACTTCGAACATGTATCCAGTGCGTCCCACTACACACAAGCATTTCTGAGGTTCAAAGAACGCGAAGAGCGACAGCCCCTTAAACGTAAATGTTCATCGAGTGAGGCCTACAACTATCCATTTACTTTAACTGAACTTAAGGCATCCCTCGCTTGCTGCAATGACTCGGCGCCAGGCGGTGATCGTGTCATATATGAAATGATTAAGTACGTACATCCTGAAACTCTGAAAACACTCCTGCATCTTTTCAATGCCATGTGGGCGGATGGGTATATCCCGTCCTCGTGGAAGGAAGCTATAGTCATCCCCGTGCTTAAACAAGGAAAAGACCCGTCCCTAGCCAGCAGCTACAGGCCAATAGCGCTAACAAGCTGCCTGTGCAAACTATTTGAAAAAATGATCAACAGGCGCTTAATCTCTTTCCTTGAGAATAACAAATTACTAGACCCCTTCCAATGTGGTTTCAGGGAAGGTATGTCCACTACAGACCACCTTGTTCGCGTTGAGTCTTATATTAGAGACGCTTTTATACATAAGCAGTTCTGTCTTTCAGTGTTCCTGGACCTAGAAAAAGCTTACGACACGACATGGCGCTACGGCATTCTCCGAGATCTCTCGGCGATGGGTGTCCGTGGCAACATGTTAAATACAATCGAAAGTTACCTATCTAATCGCACATTCCGCGTAAGAGTGGGTAACGCTCTGTCTAAGTCATTCACCCAAGAGACCGGTGTACCACAGGGAGGCGTGCTCAGTTGCACATTATTTATAGTAAAAATGAATTCCCTGCACACAGTCATTCCACGCACAATGTTTTATTCCATTTATGTCGACGATGTACAAATAGCCTTCAAGTCATGCAATATTGCCATCTGCGAACGACAAGTGCAGCTTGGAATAAACAAATTGTCCAAATGGGCGGATGAGAATGGTTTTAAAGTTAACGCTCAGAAGAGCACTTGCATACTCTTTACTAACAAGAGAGGCGTAACGCCAGTCCCAAGTATTGCAATCAAAGGAGATGCTCTCTCTGTGAGCAGCGAGCACAAGTTTTTAGGAATCATTTTAGACTGTAAACTCACATTCATTCCTCATATTAAGCATCTGAAGGCAAAATGCCTGAAGACAATGAACCTTTTAAAGCTTCTATCGCGTACGACTTGGGGTAGTGATAGAAAGTGTTTGCTTAACTTGTATAAAAGTCTTGTCCTCTCACGCCTTGATTACGGGTCAATAATTTATAATTCTGCAACGCCAAGTGCGTTAAAAATACTAGACCCCGTTCACCACTTGGGTATCCGTCTCGCTACTGGTGCTTTCAGGACAAGTCCAATCCAGAGCCTCTACGTAGAATCGAATCAGTGGTCGCTTCATCTGCAGCGGTCATACAGCAGTCTTATATATTTTCTGAAAGTACAAGCGAACATTGAACATCCTTGTTATTCCACAATAAACGATATGACCGCTGCCACACTCTTCCGTAACCGACCTGCAGCGAGAAAGCCGTTCTCTTTGCGTGTGAGGAACCTCAGTGAGGAAATGGGTGTTCCGCTGCTTGAACAATGTCCTATGGCTCCAGCGAAACTATTGCCGCCGTGGCAGTGGCAGCTCATAGAATGTGACACATCGTTCGTAGAGGTCACTAAACACGCACCAGAAGCACACATTAGAATCCATTTCTTAGAACTCCAATCTAAATACTCGTGTACAGAGTTTTACACAGACGCTTCCAAGTCACATGCCGGGGTATCTTATGCAGCCATCGGTCCATCGTTTTCGGAATCTGGTGTACTGCATCCGGAGACAAGTATCTTTACGGCTGAGGCCTATGCAATATTATCGGCTGTAAAGTATATAATGAAATCAAAACTTAAAAAGACTATCATATTTACAGACTCGCAAAGTGTTGTGAAAGCATTGCAATCACTCTGTAAACACAAAAACCCTGTACTTAATGAGCTCTATTCCATTCTGTGTAAAGCGTATATATCTAACCAGCATGTGATTATATGCTGGTTGCCGGGCCATAGAGGCATTGAGGGTAATGTTCGAGCAGACCAAATGGCCACATCAGTTACATCTCAGGCATTACATCTCCCTACAGCTGCTATTCCTGCAACAGATTTGAAGCCTTTCCTGCGAAAGAAACTGCGAAGCCACTGGCAACGCTTGTGGGATGCAGAAAGAAATAACAAGCTTCACTTGATAAAACCACAATTAGGTTTCTGGCCCCCCGTAACGAAAACACGACGAACTGATGTCCTGTTCTGTCGTCTAAGAATAGGACATACATATGGCACCCACAATTTTTTGCTTACTGGTGATGAACCGCCAACCTGTGGTAGATGTGGTGAGAGGCTGACCGTCCTCCATGTCCTTGTGGAGTGTCGGGAAGCCGAAACAGAGAGAAAGAAATATTTTCCTCAAGCGTACCGGTATCATGTGCCTCTTCATCCCATCATGTTTCTTGGTGAAGAACCGCTTTATAACGCCAAAGCAGTCGTCGATTTCTTGAACGATGTGGTCCTGCATGTTATTAGCCCATTAAGGTCGTAGCGCATCCTCTTTCCAGAGGATGCCGCTGTGATAGCACTTTTTATAGCACATGCCTCCAGGCCCTTGTGGTTCAAGGGCTCTGTTTAGGCAGTAGTGCTATTTGCCAATTACTGCATCTTAAATATTTTAAATACCGTGTCATTCTTTCTCAGTGCATTCTTCATTTCATAGTACACCTCATGAGTCATTGCCATGATTTTAGTACATGTATATTTTACGCACTTTACAGCGATTATTTTTAGGCCCCTTTACAGCCATGCTTCATGTACTTCTCAGAATTCATCGCTCCACTGCACACTCACAAACACTGGCATGGCGCTCTTTGGTCATAACTGGCCCTTGCGCCATAAAACACCACACATCATCATAGCCCCAAGGCAAAAAATACTGGAGAGTCAAATTCAAGTCAAGGTTTTGAAAGGGTTCTTCTAAAGATCCTTTCTTTTGAATAATGAACCGGCGCCATGTCAAAAAGGAGTATTGCAGAGATTCATTCTCATTTCGTAAAGGACACTAAGGTGATATAGCCAGACAAGACCTCGTCGCCGTGAGTGGGATAGACATTTTCCTTTTTCTTCAAACGGCGGAACTTTCTGACACACCCAATGCGCCTTTTCTGCCTTTTCTTCTTTTTTTCTGCAGCTTCGTGTAATACAGGATGCATAAATTGTCTTCCCTTTCATGAAACATTGTACACCTTGTGTATTTATGTAGAAGCGCTTTGGTATATCTGGCGGTGTAGCCCCTGCAGAAAAGAAATATACGTTAAAAACGGCGGCTCGTCTGCTACCGCAAATGCAAACCCATCTCAGAACGCACCTCTCCCGAGATCTCTACATGTGGCTAGTTGGCAGAGGTTGTTAATAAAGGACTGAACGCGAAATAATTTTTTTTGGCTGCAGGACCTCGCTCAGCAATAGTCTTCCAGCCCTGCTCACCACCGAGCGACAGAGGTTAATGAAGCCGTCAACAAGATTAATTACTCTAGTCTATGAGCAATAACAAAATTGAAAAAGGTACCTAACTTTCACGAAACCGCCGGTGCTGGGTGTCTCTATGCTTTTTTTTTTCTTGTGCGAGCGGAACGCAGATAAGTGCTACAAATTTTCTGCCATGTTTTTAAGTAACAAGCCGCTCCTAAGATTTGCATTAGTGCTGGAACGTTCCCGAGCGATCTTTGCGAGCATCGCGATGATTTATAATGATATCATCATTTGACACTTCAAGGCAATATGATAGTTCATACAGATAGTGAGGTAGCTTTAGAGCGTATACTTATATTGGCATAAGGGATCAGCTTCTGTTTCTAGGAAATTTTGACTGATCGCTGCTTTCCAGATACACCGTCCTATTGGAATGCGCTCATTCGAAGGGCCTGTAACCGATCCACTGATCTATTAACCGCGTTATAATTTATCATCTCGCCATGGAGTAACTTGCGAATAAACAAGTTCGCACAATTTTTTACACAAGTTATGATAGGGCGTTCAACCTTTCTCACTTGTATACATATGTGGCGGTTAGGATAAGCACACCAATATTCACGGCTTACCAATATTATTAATGCGAGATGAAAAAAAAAGTTGTTTATGTCATACTGTGGTTTTGAAGTGTTGGCGCTGGTCGAAGCTTCCTCAGGGGAAAAGAAAACATATGACAGTAAGGTGTCGGGAAGTCATTGTAACCGAGGCAAACTGAACGATTGTATTAGTGACTTTTACGTGGCACTAAATCTGTGTATGGAAAGGCTTTTCACGGATAACTAATTATAGAAGTTAGTCTGAAGTTATTCATCAAATTATGTGCGTTAAATTTGACAGCCTAGTTGCAGTGCCGGGAACAAACGAAAGAAGTTTGTACAGGGAATCAAGTGCGATTGAAGAACAAAGGCGTATAAACAGGTACGTCCTAGTTGCGCATTCAGGGGAGAAAAATATTGCTTACGCTGTATCATGTATATGTGGGCGCCGTCCCCCGTAGAAAAAATGTTATCCTCTCACAGGCCGCAGTTATCAGTTCCCACATTCAAACGACGAAACCTGGTCACAGCGCAACCCGTTACGACAGCTAGTGCTTGAGGACTCCAATAATGGATCCCGCGTTGGACATGCCGGAAAAAAACGGTCGTTTGCACACCGCATGGAGCGCATATTTGCTGTTATCTGTGTCAACGCCTACAACGTGGCAAATAAAGCCAGAAGTACAAATATAAGGCAATGCAAGAGGACCGACAGAAAGAGAGATAAGGGGGCAACTAAATCAGGTCTTTCTGAAAGCTATCGAATGCCGAAATGGCGCTTCTATCGCTGGCCGTCGTGGCGTAGCGACGAACAGCTTCGCGGCATATATATAAATGATGCAGATCGGAGCGTATTAGTGTGAGTGCAGGTAAATCGAGTCTGCAGGCTCTGTTCAGAGAGAACTGGCCAGAATCGTGACGGCATCGAAGCGGCGAAAGAAAAAAAAACAAGAAGAGACCACCGCAGATTGTAAGAAAACCGGCCGAGCACTGCAGGAAACGGTCAATTAAAATGGACGGTGGGCCGCCTATCGAGCAACCTCGTTTTGGTCTTCTGGTCGCGGTCAATTCAATCCTTTCGATTGGAAGCGCCTGACCGGTGCCCGAGGCAGCCTCTGACTCTCGACGACTCCGCTTGGGATGCCCGAGCAAAGTCGAGGCGGCACGGTGAATGTGTGCACGTGTGCTCGCGGCTTGGCTTTCCTGCTTATGGGGAACGCGTGCAGGCTTTTGTACCTCTTGTTCCCACGACCTTTTATTGGGTGTCATGCCCGCCAGGCGGAGCTCCAGTTGGCCCCTAAGAAAAGCTGGAATTCAGATCTGATGGGAGCGTTAGCTGGTCAGTGGTCGAGGAACTTGGAAACCTTCAGAGTGTTGGTGAAAAAAAAAACGTGACAGAGATAGATTCGGGGTGGTTACAGGTGTACGTAAGTGTGCAATATAGAGGTAGAGGTTTTATTGAAGACAGATAGTATAAAGTCGAGACAGACAAGACGCTGGACTGTGTGACGCGTTTCTGACCTTTCTCAGCGTTCGCACGCACTGGCGCGCCATGCATTTCGGAGGCCACGCAGAGGCTTCGCGACAGCTCCGCTAGACGGCGCCGAGTAGTCTTGGGGAAGCGCAAAAGAGCAGTCCCGCTGCAGCACACGCCTCATACGTAACTCGTTTCGACGGAGGCAAATCATTGTGTCGCTGTATTCGTTCAGTGCTAATCACAATGCCGGTGACAGCCATCGTGAGATGGTTTCTGCCGAATTTTTACTTGTCGATGCTTCGACGTCGCGGTATGACGTGTAACAGATGTTTAAAAAAAACGTCATGGATAAATACATCTAGGATTGGCTCTGTGGAGCAGTGTACGGCAAGAAAAAGTCCTGCACCTCACCGTGAAGAAATAGGCGCTGCGCACATTGTGTTTAATAGTACTTTTTTGTTCAACTGCCCGTTCGTGCGTAACTTACCCTGAAAGTGGAGCTGCACTCATAGCTTTATTTTTTATCTTTTTCATCTGTTTACTACGGCCACTGTACGGATATCGTGCCATTTTTTTTATTCCGTGCACATAGCAGTGCCGCCACATCTCCCCCCCCCCCCAAAAAAAAAAATAAGAAGAAAAAAACAATATGTCCTGAAGCAAATTCGCAACTACGCATTAAAAACGCTGCAAAAACGCACACAGGTACGTGGGCAGCGTAGGACGTTAATGGATTGGGCTGCTGGAATGCGTCGGCAAGTTTCTTGACGCGCCCGCGCACATATAATGATATATTGCTCGACTTCTCACGATCTATAGCGTCTTTCGGTGTAGAAGGAGTGGCAGCGGTGGGTCAAGTCGGTTTGCCCTGCATGAGAACTACCGCGTTTAGCCGTGCATAAGCCCCGCCCTCAGGCCGGAACCCGCGCCCACCGCTCTCGAGGTCAACATTTGATGAAGAAAGAACAAGCTTTTCTAAAGCTTGAATTTTCAAAGCATGGTATTTCATGACGCTGTCGCTAAATGTTTCAGTGTTGCAGCAGTATTGCAGTGTTGCAGCAGTTGAAGCAGTGCGGATGGCACAGTGGCTGACCATCGTTGGGATTGTGCCGTCGACGTAATAAGCTCCGGTGACGACGGGAGCGACATTGAGAGCAATGAAGAATGAAACAGTCAGTGGTGCTAAATATATTTTTAAACATGCCAAGATTCCGAAAAAAGAAAAGGATAGTCAACAGCTGCTGATATCAAAGAAAGACAAGGTCTTCTTAGGCCCATTAGTGTGTACCATGTGGCTTGTTGTGTAGGCGGGCCTTCCTTCGGGATCGGCCAACCTTTTCCGCTGAGTAAAACCACATTTCCGGTTCCGGTTTTAGGTGCACCTAGTCTGAACGAGCGCATCTGGCTTAAATTAAAGCTTTTTAGCTTTCATTAGGCATTATTACTGCTGCGTACATTCCACTATTCCACTCTCTTATTGTGCGAGGGAAAAATAATACTTGAAAACGTTAGTTCTGACACTGTAAGGTGTTAGTGACGCAGAGTGACGATGCCTTGTTCTGCGGGCCGTAAGTGAATGTACTCGAATGTATAAGGCTAGCGTGGAAGAGGCAACTTGCCTTTATTAAATAAAAAAAGGAATTCAGGTCTGCGAATGTTCGTTCTTAATTGCAGCGCCTGAATATTATGTTCAATCATTCAATCGATCTGAAGTCTCCGAAGACGCATAGTCTTGAAAAACAAAGTACGGGTCTTAAAGTGGTAAATACGGTACACGATCTTTCCTTTCTCGTACATTCGTGCGTGCACCTTGAAGTGATGATTGCAGTGTTGCCTTGAGGGAGAGCAGGAGCACTGCACGATACGCGATGTAGCGTAGCCGGAGGAGGCAATTAACGGTTGCACGCGCGTAATTCCTAATAGCAGTGCGCGAATCTGGCGCCCTAATACAAGTACGCTGTCGGTCTTGCCACCGGGCTTACGTTGCTCACGTTCCGCAAGTGGCGCATCCTATAAGCGATGAGCTTGGCTCGATCAGAAGCTATCTCGATGACCTTCAGGATGCGAAGTGTCGCGAGGTCGGTAGAGAAAATAGTTCGTGATTGCAGCTACTGCGTACGGTTTGTGTGCAATTAGCTGTTGGTTGGTGCGGTAATATAAACGCGTTGCTGCGACGTGTTATAGTGACTACTGCAGTCCACCAGTGAAAGATACACAGCCTAAGTAGGGTGTGCTTGGCTGCTGTTTTATTCAAATTGCAATAGTAATCGGTGAGATGCACAGAGCTGCAAGATTATTGGACCAAGGTGGCTCGAATGTCATGTTCACTGATATGTTATCTGCAATTAGTTGTTTGTCGGTGCCAGAAATGTCACTTTCTTAGCTTTTCAATATACTTCATGGACTCGTGCTGCTTTTCGTCATCTTTGTCTTCCGTCAACACAAAAGGCCTTTTCACTCATCTGAAAAAGGATGCGCGGATGTTGTCCCGGAAACACCACAGCGCCTGGCAAAGGCACGCTTTCAAAGTTTTCTTCTGGCAGATGGGCTGTTTAAGATCCGGTTCTGGCATGGAGTTTCGAGGCTACAGTGCAATGTTATTAAATAGCCTCCGACTGGGAAGGTTTACGGAGATGGCAATTAAAACTTCAGGCTAACGTCGACCACATCTTATATTTTGTGAAACGCGGAAAAGTGACAACATGCATGCTTAAGTTTGTGCTCTTTACTAGAATTCGAAATACGCAGTGTCACATTTAGTGAAGTTACGACTGAGGGGCGACTATTAATGTAGTACCATTACCGCTGGATGCAAACAAATACAATGTCTGACGATTAGCTTGAATGACGCGTACAAGGAATCATTGTTGCAGAAACAGCTTGTTGTAAGCGCTGCCCTCTAGCACATGTGAAAAGGCTCGGGAAACAAGTGCCATTTGTATGACCCCCCTATGCCGGTCGTTTAACTGTAGGGCTGCGTACGAATGACCGCCAGTTGTGACTAAGCGATCGCATAGCGAAGAGCTGTGGACGGCGGTCGAGGTGTCCACATCCCGTCAGCGTTTGCTCAGCTCGCACGAAACCGTGGGAAAAGACGAGAGGTAGGTTTCACAACCCTACTGTTATCTCGCAGCAAGCTACAGAGGGCGCTGGCGAGGTGTAGTCACGTCGCATTTAGGTTGGAAGTGCAAGTACTTTGAAGATCCTTCGACAGTTCTCTTTGGAGATAGAAGAACTGAAGCCGATTGCCAAACCACTTCGTGTGAGCGTCGTGTTGTAATAGCAGAATGATAGCGGGGACTGTGACGGGTGCGGGCTTTCGTCCTTCGCGAGAACGATGCGTGTACCCTGAAGAACGTACCATGGGAACAGGACTTGAGAAGAACAACCTTCGATCGTGAAAACAGCCTTTTACAAAACGTGCACTTTGATGCAGGTGGACGCCCATCGAAAGAGAAGAGCCTCTCAAGACAAAAATAAAAGGGGGGGGGGGGGGGGGGGCGTTTGGAATGCAGAATTTCTTGATACAAGATCAATTTATGGTAGGAGTAATTTTTGCCTTTGCTGATGAAACTTCTAATAACGATCAAATACCCACCCGCAATTACTGTCTTTAATCACACGTTGTCTTTCATTACCATGATTTAGCAAGCAATCGAAGGTATATTTTCTTTATGTTGTATTTGAATTTTTTGCAGTAGGATTACTGGTTGTTTATTGTAGTTGTATACTGGTAGTATGTTATGTTGCTATTTGTCAGTGCCTACTGTGGTAGACAAATTCCGCGTTACGGTTTTTTTTTTTTTTTGTGCAGTTGTGCATGTCCATCCTGCATGGTAATTTCAGTCTTTTATGTGTATATATTGTGCAATGAATGCTAATATGGGGCTAGAGGCCACGTCACGTAATTATCTGATGTCAACTTTTGCCCCAAGCATCATGACAATCATGTCATCATCATCATCAGCCTGTATTTATGTCCACTGCAGGACGATCTCCCTGCGATCTCCAATTACCCCTGTCTTGCGCTAGCCGATTCTAACTTGCACCTGCAAAATTCCTAACTTCATGACCCACCTTTTCTGCCGTCCTCGACTGCGCTTCCTTTCTCTTGGTATCCATTCTGTAACTCTAATGGTCCACCGGTTATCCATCCTACGCACAACATGGCCTGCCCAGCTTCATTTCTTTCTCTCAATGTCTATTGGAATATCAGCTATCCCTGTTTGCTCTCTGATCCACACCGCTCTCTTCCTATCTCTTAACGTTAGGCCTAACGTTTTTCGTTCCATCGCTCTTTGTGCGGTCCTTAACTTCTTCTCGAGCTTCTTTGTCAACCTCCAAGTTCCTGCCCCATAAGTTAGCACTGGTAGAACGCAATTACTGTACTTTTCTTGTCAACGACAATCATGTATTGTTAACCAAATGAATAAATCCATCAAATAAATAAACACGTGATTCGGGAGTCGTTGGAACAACAGCCCGAATCCTGCCCTAAAGTAATGTCGTACTTCAGCAGCGACACGGACACAACTCTGACCGCCACGCTAGTACAGCGGCAGCCCTCCTCTTTTTTTAACATTTTCCTCCCCTTTCCCCTTTCCCCTGTGTAGGGTAGCCAACCGGGCTCAGTCCTTGTTAACGTCCCTGCCTTTCATTTATCTTTTTTTTTACTCTCTCTCTCTCTGTGTTTTCTCTTGTAATGCTGCGTTTGTCTGCGTCTCGTAGACATTACTGATTACTGTGCTGTGTTTTACACAGACGCAGCCGCGAGCGGAATGGCTATCAAGTCGGGATTTACGCGAGAAAGAAACATTGTCCTTTCTAGCGTATAAATTCCGACTATGGCAGTGCGACAGTGCGGTCAATTTTCTCGCACGATCCGCTTTGTCTTAGTTATTGCATCCCTGCGCTTTTGAAATTAAGAATCAATGCCCGATGCAATAGTGATAAAACATTTATTAATTTTTATTTCACCTTCTTTTCTATTCTTTCTATTTTTTTGCTTTATATGAAGGTCCTCGACCTCGAAAACCCTGAAAGAAATACTGAGGGGCCTCAGAGCACCCTAAATACTTTACGATAGTTAATTTCTTTTATTAATCAATTTCTATTTCATATCCCACGAGGTGGTGTGCGGGTCGTGACGCCTTGACGCAGATGGTGCTCCGATGTAACAGCATAGCATACGACCGAGAGGGCCAGGACGAGTGTGCAAATGTTGCGACCACCTGCTGCCACGTGACCACTCCTCCGTCATGACGTCAGACACCTCCGGGAAAATGAAACCGAAACGGTTTCGTAGAAAAGCTATGAAGGAAAATTGTTTAGGGTGCTCTGAGACTTCGCCACGTTTTCTTTTTTTTTAGGGTTTAGGTGTAGAGGACATTTATATGAAGCAAATAACAAAAAGCCAACAATGTTTTATAGGTAGCCCCTTTATTGAACCCAGGCAAGCACGGTAGTAAGTTTCCAGACGAACAAAAATGAGTTGAAGTGCTTATGACAGGCAGTCCCAAATTACGACAAGTGGCTTGTTTATAAAGAACGAGAAGAAAGGGAACCGAGGGACCCGATTTTTAATAAGCATATCATAATGAGCCAACAAACAATCATCAATCAATTTTTCATCAATTTTTCAACAATCAATTTTTCATCCATTTTCATTTTCATTAATTTATCATTTCTTTAATGCAATTATTAAGTACAAGTAATTTTCCCCTATGTTGTCCTTGGTGTTATTGTTTGTTGGCTCATTATGATATGTTTATAAAGAATAGTATACAAACACTGCGTTCCATCTTTGGAGCGGGAGCTTGTATGGAAACAAAGAGATTGAGAACGAACTACGGAACGAGAAAAAAGAAGCACGAGAACAGATGTTGATTGGAATGCGAACGCGCGCAGCCGATATTTTTTCAGTTCACTTTAAGAGGAAGAAGTGGAGTTGGGCGGAGCACACAATGCGTAGAGCAGATAATGTAGTGCGAAGAGTGAGTGTAATAGGTGGCGTACAAATCCACGCCCCGGCGACGGCTATCTCTTGGGAACAAAACCTGATCTCGAAGGTCGTGCTTCAGCAATTTTAGAGCCACGAATACGTCATAGACGCCATACTGCGGAAGATCAGCAATTGGGAATTGACTGTCCTATCGCGCAGCTTTGGCGCAGCTTTGGCGCAGCTTTGGCGCTTAGTAATCCGTGCCGCGTTTTGTGAGCCACACTGAATCGGATAGGGGCGGTGTCGGCGCGCGTTTCATCGGAGGCCGTCACAGGCAAGGCTGTTACAGACGAAGAGGACGCTGCGTTAATCAGTGCAGAGGAAACGACAACCACAACAACAACGGACAGCAAACCGCCCAATTTTTTGGCGATACTCCACGGCGGGTATAGGTGCCACGTATGGACAAGTAAAAAACAACAGCAACAACAACAGAGGAAAGGTTGCTATTGGAGAGATGGCACTGTCCGCTGGAAGAGCCTGTTGATGTCGCAGTGAAATATTTTATAGCTGCAAAAATCGCTAAACTCTTCTATTTGTCTAAGAAAGTGCAGTGAATTTTAATAGAGTCTTTTCTGTATAATGACCATCGCCACTGACATCACAACTTGATTCATTATATAATTGATGCTTTACTTTGCTTGTTTGCTTTTCTTTGCTTCAGGCTTGCTTTTCTTTGTAGTCAGTGCTATAATATGCATTATCCACCATCTGCAATGGCTTATCGACACTGCAGGCTGTCGTGTATAAATAACAAATAAAGAAGATGCTCACGACTGCTACAGGCATATCGAGGCCAGTCGATGATCCATAATAACCACCACTGTAACACGATGTGAAATCATTTTTTTTTCTTTGGCAGGAGGTTCCAGGAATGAAAGCCCCGGGCATGACTGGAGGTCCTTGCTCCCTTTTACAAAACAACGCACTGCAGTACAGGAACCAACCAAACAAAAATAAAACGTTCGTCGAGTTTCGTTGCCACTAATGTGTGGGGTGACTATTTTTCTTACTTCTTGCAGACTAGCTAAAGAGATGCACGGTGAAACTCGAACTGGCGCGAACACGACAGCGAGCTCGGGCCCTGCATTTGACGGATCGTAGTGTATTCTTCCTTCTATCTCAGCAAAGAAAGCCGAGATTCGAGCATTCAGTCGCTGCACTTGACGGAAACTTCAACGCCGAACAGCAGGAAAACGCGTGCAACGTGGCTAAGAAAAGCCTGCCCGGTGAAATACAGTCCGTTACGCGAAATCGAGCGAAGCTGCCACGACTGACGGATTGTGGATGTAGCAGCTATACGTTTCTGCGCCTGCGTGGGAAATGCTTCGATTGATGGATGGTTGACGAGACGGCGAAAATTTATCCGCCTTCTCTCGGTGTACGTCAGATATCAGGCCCGGAAGTATCCGGGACGGCGTAATGACGAATGGCAGTGCTGCAGTTCGTTATTTCGCGAGGTGCATGAATCTCGGCGAGTGCGGATTCGCTAGAATGAGGAAGGCGAGAACTGCATGCGGCCATCTCAATCACCTCCACGCGAACTTCGTTTCACCTCTTCGAGCGAACTTCTACAGACCAGCACAACGTGATTTACTTGCTGTAGAATACATTACTGTTAGCGCTCAGACGGTTTTTCAGCGAGCGCATGATTGATGTGTGATACTTTTTTGTGCATACCTTGGAGACATAGAGATCACTTTACGCTGTTGTTATTAATGCTTTCTATCATTTTCCTTTCAGTTACTTCTTTCTGCTGATGAGAACTGAAAATGACGCTTTATATTATCTTTATTTTTTTTTTGCCTGTTACCTGAACTTCACGGAATAACTTTTTAAAAAGCGGAAGCATTGCGCCTCAAGTAAAAAGAATGCCACTTTCAGGCATCACGAGAAAAAAATTTGGACGACGCTTAAACTTCGCCTTCAAGAGTGAAGCGCCATAGCATTCAAAGATCACTGACTGCGTCTCACGCTTCCCGGCAACTGCAGCTTTTGTAACCATAATGTTTACCAGGAAACGCTGGCGGTGAACGCTAGGCACGAAGGCGAGCTTTCTGGTAGAAACGCGGCCTCTTGCGTGGGCCAATCCCAGAGGCAGTGCACAACCTCGCCAAACAAGGGTACATCATTTTCAGGTTTCTGTTATTGTTTCGAACTTTTTACATTTCAGTCTGAGAATATTTAACATCAAAGACATGCGCTGTCAGTGTTTTGTTTCATTACATTTGTTTGTGGGCTGTCATTCTCAAAATTTCCGAGGAATAACGTTTTAAAGAATGCAAGACAAGGTATGAACAACTGTAGTGATAGAAGGGTGTGGCAATATAACACGCATGTACTGCATGTCATATAGCAGATACATATACCTAAATATAAATCTTCGCACACTGACACCGACGCCGAATTTTCTGCGACATAGGGCCCTTAACGCTATCGAGTTATTACGTGAATAAAGGAATTCGGCACGCGCTGTTCCTCTTACCATCTCTGCAAAGCGAGGCACGACCTGCCGCAGTTGCTCAGGGTGGCTATGGCGATTTCAGGCTGAGCGCGAGGTCGCAGATTCGATTCCCTGTCACTCTGGTAACATTTCAATGGGGGGCCGAAATGCGGGAAGGCCCGTCTACTGGATTTAGGTGTACGTTCGAGAATTCCACACGGTCGAAATTAACCCGGAACCCTAGTTACTACCGCATCTCTCTTAACCCCCCCCCCTTCCCCCCAGTGTTGCTTTGAGACGTTATAAACCCCACGAAAACTGGTAAATGCTATTTAAAGCAAAAATTTGGGCTAGTTGGTTGTAGCTGAACTTAGACATCGTAACAAGCGCTGATGGACGGGAACACAAAGAGGAGACAAGTAGAATGGACGGGCGCAAATGCTGCAATAACTTAGCACCACTAAAACTCTATAAGTGTGCGACAGCATACACACCACCGTGCCTCACGGACGACCTCGCACACTCTGATTTATCAAAGTGACGTTTCTATACCTCGTATCTCTTTTGCGTATTTCATGCACACATGTGACACGCTCGCGGGCGCTCAACGCACCTCGTGTTTTCTATGTGAGATACCTCCAAAGTGCGTGAAATAACGCCTATAATGCTGTAAATGGAAGTGTTAAAGATGTTGGAATTGAAACTCTGCTTTTCCAGCGCAGCAGCCCACTTTTTTAACCATTAAGTCCGTTTCACATGGTGTGATATTGCAGTGCGTTTCTCGCAGCTACGATTTCCGCAAATGCGAAATTCGCAATCCCGTTTTCACATGCATCCACGGCAGCTGCGTTTTTCGCATACTCGTAGCACAGGGTTTTCAAACCCGTATATTGTTCGGTGCATGTTTTACCAACTTGTTTTGCTAAATTAACGACTCTGCAATGTTTCGCAGACAAAATCGCACCATGTGAAACGGGCTTTATAGGCCATGATCGCACCGCATGTTTCTCTCATGCCAAAGCTGCTCTTTTAAACGTCTGGCGCGTGCTTCAACTGCCAGTATCTCGCATCCTTCGCTCGTGGCAGATAGCGCTTTGAGACGCCGCGTTAGGCTGCACTGACTTTGGGATTGGCCCATATTTTTTTTTCGGAAGACAGCCGGCTACCTAAAAAAATATATGATTACTTGGTTTGGCGTCTCAGTATCACGATCTGACTATGCGGCAGCCGTAGTGGAGGGTCCCCGGACTAATTTTGACCACCTCGAATTATTTTACCCCCCTGAACCTAAATCTAATACGGTATTACAGCGCGAAAAAAATATATCACGTGGACGAAAGCAACCAGACGGTGCAAACGCTGACTTCCAACTGACGATATTTATTGACAGGAATGCTAATATGTATACGTGCGCGGAAATATTTACATGATACCCATTTGCAACGAGAAAGAAAAAGAACCAACAAAAACCAAAAGGCGTAAGAGTGTGAGCTTAGACAATCACAGACGCCCGTTGCGCATTCTTCCACCTTCCAGTATGTCAGTACTGTCAGTATGAACCACCAACTATCCCAGGTCGCCCACCTTCCTAAATGTAAGTACGCACGAGCATTCTTGCATTTCGCTCCCATCAAAATGCGACCGCCGCTGCAGGGATCGAACCTTCAACGTGGAGTTGAGCAGCGCAATGCTGTAGCCACTAAGCAACCATCGCGGTTGGATGCGTACAAAGTGGGCGAGGTCAGCCTATAACGCTATCACGCTCATTAAAACAGAAAAGAGAGACATGACGTGTCTCTGTCGCACGCCTATCATTATAGGCCCGTCTCGTAATTTATAACATAGTTCTACTACAGCATTTTTTTTTCGGAACGGTCGAAACTCGAACGACTTCGAGTGCACAGATTAATTGCCGAATCTCATCATCCGTTCTGCAGTGGAAGACTCCCACCACTACGCATAAGCTCCCGGTGCATCTGTAACAACATCGTTCGCGAACGTGTAGCCCGGCTTCTGCAGCTTCCGTTCGCATGCAGTCGCGCGAGACAACTCGCAAATTAATTATCTGAGCACAGCTTAAGATTGAAAAAAAAAAAGAATAGAGGACATAACCGCAGTGAACGAGAAGGGAACGCTCTTCTGACAACTCCGGCGCGAGTGATAATCGAATAGGCGGTGACCTGCGATACCGCGCCACAGGTATCTATCTAGTAAGCGGAGAAAATCGATTTTTCACGTGGGCGCGGTTCGCGCTCCTGCTGGGTTAGTTTATTGAATACCCCGCACAGAAAAGGTGCCGACTGGCGCACGCCAGTGCTGCCGCGTTCGCCTCATAGGCGGAGCCACCACCGCGAAGCCGCACTGGGTCCTAATGGGAGCTGTTCTGGCGGCCGGGCCGGTACTGCGCCCCGTTTGTCGCGCTGCTTTTCGGTGTGAACCGCGGAGAACGGCTATATAGGCGTAGTCGGTATAGCAGAGTCGACGCGAGCCCGGCTTGATGACGAGGTCGTTGGGATAAATTAATCGGGGTTGTTTCCCACCATTCATCACAGTGAGACACCCGAGGTATGCTGGGTGTGAAAGGCGAGAACGTGTGCGTGTACGTGTGCGCGTATGCGTCAGAATGAGAGAGAGAGAGAACGCACGCGGTGCTGTATGCAGTCAATTACCAACTATCCGAGGAGTCTGTGCTTTTGCGTGCGTATGTGTGTTTGCTTGCGTTCCTGGCTGCGCTGTCCTTGGGCTTTACTTCAGGCAGTTACGAAGTATGTGAAGTCACTGTGCATCAGCTTATGTGTGCGGGAGTAAGGCGTCGCGTTAATAGGCGTAACAATGTTAGGCGTATCATTAAGAGACATCAAGAGACCGGGGTGGATCAGAGAGCAAACGGGGATAGCCGATATTCTAGTTGACATTCTTCTTCTTTCTGGGGTTTTACGTGCCAAAACCAGTTCTGATTATGAGGCACGCCGTAGTGGAGGGCTCCGGATTAGTTTTGACCACCTGGGGTTCTTTAACGTGCACTACAACGCATTAGAAGAAAAAAATGGAGCTGGGCAGGCCATGTAATTCGTAGGGTAGATAACCGGTGGACCATTAGAGTTACAAAATGAGTGCCAGGGGAAGGCAAGCGCAGTCGAGGACAGCAGAAAATTAGGTGGGGTGACGAAATTAGGAAATTTTCAGGCGAAAGTCCGAAGCAGCTAGCGTAAGACAGAGGTAATTGGAGATCGCAGGGAGAGGCCTTCGGCCTGCGTTGGGCATAAAAAAAGAATGCTGATGATGACGGCTCGAGCGCTCTAGGTATAAACGTGCAGACAGACTGGTGTATTTGAGTTTACGGGTGTACTTGAGTACTTGCGCATGCGTCTGTACGTCAGATATCCTCCCAAGACCGCTTGTACAATACATGGCACATTGCCTTCAACATTTTTATCGAAATTCACTCGGAAGTGACTACGCAAAACATTTATTCTGGGTATGGAGTACGGTGCATGTGCAACTGTAAAGAAGTGGTTTACTCATATTCTTGTCATCTGCTTTCGAGAAATCTGACCCTCAATTGATCTAGACCTCCATGTAGTCCCAGACGGCCGAAAGCAACCATGAGGTGTACTTCGAAATCCCTGGGATTGCTTGAAAATACCGGACGAGGCAGCAACATGGCAATGTACTACACGTAATTTCATCTTCATGTTTGCATTTGAGCAATGAAATGCAGTTTTTACCACAGCAAGCATGAGGAAATGATGGAGAAAGTTATTTTTGTCACGTATTTGGAGACGCGGTTTTTGGCATCTAAGCGTGGTATTTAAAGGTAAAAAAAACGATTTTCTCAAGTATGGGTTTTTTGGGCTAGTTGGTAAGATACGCCAGAGGAGGTCATAGCGTATAGAAGACACGGACAAGACACAGCGCTCGTCCTGTTCTCTCGTTCTTGTCCGTGTCTTTTATCGCTATGACCCCTTCTGATGTTCTTTTCAAGTTCTTAAAATAACAGTAGACATTGAAGACCCCCTTGAAGAACGATAATGTCCCGTAGTTGTGTTCCGGTCTCAGGAGGATATGAGTACTCGTGTGTGTGCTTAACTGTGTTTGTTAGTGTACACTTACGTACGTGCTTGGGTGAATACGCTCGCACGCATACTTGTATGTTCACATACTCTTAGGCGCGAGTACGCTGGTAATCGAATGCAAACGGAGTAGACAAGGTAATAGCGCGTAGTACACGGGGAGCCTGCCCACAAGTCACGACTTTGAAACGTGGATAGCCAACCAGAAATCCGAAGAGTACCCGTTGGCCCGTTCGAGGTCATGGAGAACGGCAGCGAATACATCGGAGGAGCCCAGAGAGCTGTGTATGGCGTTCGTCCAAGGCACGCCTCATGACAAGAAAAGCAATAAAAGAAGAGAAAATATGTGAAAAGCGAGTAGGCAGTACGGTGAGTCGTCATTATGCCACCCCCATCAAGTTTGTCCTCTCACTCCTTTCCTTTCTTTCTTTCTTTCTTTCTTTCTTTCTTTCTTTCTTTCTTTCTTTCTTTCTTTCTTTCTTTCTTTCTTTCTTTCTTTCTTCACAGGAGAGCCAGGCGCAACCCATACCGTTCCCTTGCCCATCGGCCTAGAGCAAGGCGCATATTCGACGGTCACGTGGGTCGCTTCTATAGCGCTAGCAGGGCAGCTTTCTTTCTTGCCATTGGTTTTTTTGCTTGTGCGTCTCGCACCCGCAAAGACCACGCAGGCTGGGCAAAATTAATGAGTGCTGCCGCAACCGCATCTGAAGCAGTCACCCCTTCCATAAACTCCCGCCGTCGAAGCCAGCGCGGCCGACTCGGTGGGTGTCGTCGAAGGCGGGAAGTTGCGACCCATCACCGTTTGTAGATTGTATCGTAATTTCTTTTAAAGTCAATGCACATCGATCGATTCACCCTCTTCTGTAGTCACGGCGAACGTCCGCCGCGGCTACGCTGAAAAATGTTACGGCAGAGATTTTCGACTGAAGATAAAAGCGGCGTTATCGGAAGAGACAGTTTGATATATATCTGCTTGACAAACGTTTACAAGTGCGAGGACTGCGGATGTTTCTCGAATATGGTGTTTTCATTGTTCACAGTGTACTCTGGCTATAGTTGAAAACTACAAGCGGAGGTTCCAGGTTCGGTTGCAACGCCTTTTCTTCTGCATTCATTGCCTAATACTGCACTAAAATTGTAAAAAAAAATTAGGCGGACTCAAATCCAATTGACGTCTACGTAATGCTAAGCAGTCTTGGTTTGGTTCATAGTACTTCATATGAACCATATAACTGTTAATTCTGCAGCGAACGGTTCTAATGTTTTTTTTTTCTTGGTTTTTTTTGCGACGCTATAGAGCAAATTGATAGGGAATGCAATGCATGGTGACGTTTATTGAAGAGCTGCGCATATCAAGTGGCACATACTTAAAGGATGGGCGCACATTTTCAGACGGCACTACCTACGGGATCTGTCCACATGTTCATACGGCACCATCCTCGCGATCGGCCCAAGAAAACGCAGATATATCCGCTACAGAAAACTGGAACGAACTCGTCAAGGAATAGTTCGCATTAAAAGAAGTCGCGATTGCAAATCCGTGCAGATCTACTGGAAAAGATATCAGAGAAAACTGAGCTCGATTGCTTCTGGAGAGAGCGATGAGTGCTGAGATCGCGCGCGCGTTAGCCAAATACGCGCCTAGTCCATACAGAGTCGAACTAATGGGGCTTGTGTGGGAAGTCGAATTACTTTGGAAACCCTTCCACAGAAGAGGTTCAGTTATCTGTAATAACATAGGCTGGTTAAGCAGCCGCACTGTGCTTCTATAGCTGGACACGACGAACGGAAGCCGGAGCCACTTCTGTGTGGTCCGATATGCCCTTGGGCGATCGCTTTGAAGGTAAGGAAAGAGGCTTTGGCTTCACTTTTACAGCTCAGTGTGAAAAACGAGAACGTCGACGCCGAGGCAGATATTGCGCCTCTGTGAAACTGAAGGTGAAAGAGAAAAAAGAACAATCGCGTCAGCGGTACGAGTGTGAGCCGTGTTATTTTTAATGAATTGTGGGGTTTTACGTGCCAAAAACCACCATCTGATTATATGAGGCACGCCGTAGTGGGGGACTCCGGAATAATATGGACCACCTGGGGTTCTTTAACGTGCACCTAATATTAAGTACACCTGTGTTTTCGCATTTCGCCCTCATCGAAATGCGGCCACCGTGGCCGGGATTTGATCCCGCGACCTCGTACTTAGGAGCCCGCAGGTGGGGCACGATGTCATGCTGGGCAAATGAATTTTAACGTGTCTCATGTAAGCGGCATTTAAGGCGATTGTGATAAATACTGACAGTAAAGAGACGTGCGTGCGTGCGTGCGTGCGTGCGTGCGTGTGTGTGCGTGTGTGCGTGTGTGCGTGCGTGCTGTGTGTGTGTGTGTGTGTGTGTGTGTGTGTGTGTGTGTGTGGTGTGTGTGTGGTGTGTGTGTGTGTGTGTGTGTGTGTGTGTGTGTGTGTGTGTGTGTGTGTGTGTGTGTGTGTGTGTGTGTGTGTGTGTGTGTGTGTGTGTGTGTGTGTGTGTGTGCGCGTGCGCGCGTGTGTGTGTAACAGCTGTTGCAATCTGCATCATGGAGCATTCCGCAGCCTATCAGCAATATTTCCGCTCTACAAGCGTGATACTACGAAAACAATGAGGTGCACCACCCCTAGCTACCCAAAACTTGTTAAGTTATCATTAAACTTTACCTGGATGGCGAATGAGGCCGCGGTTTGTGATTATTGATTACGGCATCTTACTGATACCTTATGCGATGGATTATAAAGAGTTTACTTTCTCCTGTGTTTCAATGAGTGGTTCTCAATTTATTCTATGCGCGCTAAACATGCTTTAGGTGAAGATCACCCAATTAATGTACGTGTGCCCTACATATCAAGTGAAGCAACTCTAATTACACACAATTTATCAATTATGTTACTTGATTCCAACATAAGCCTCAACTGCCAAAATTAGCTGTTATCGGCGTAATTTTTTTCCTAGATGTGGTACCAAAAAAAAAAACAGTGAGTGAGAAATCTGTGAAACCTATATATCAGAATCTCGTTTCCGGCCAAAATCAAATGCAGACAAAACAAATTATAAGTTAAAAAGGCAGCAATCTTTATTTTAAAAAGAAATATGTGGTGCATGGAAAAATTGATTACTCCCAAGTTCCTACGTCACTGCTCGAGGATGCGCCCAGGAACTTCCCGTACAAGTAGACCCAACATGGCGGTGACCGAGAGCTGCAGATTGAAATCGTCTGTTCTAAGTTATCGTTTGGCTCGGCCGAATAAGCGGAGCAGACGACACTCGCCGTAATAGAGACAAGCAGGTTATCCCAGCGTGTGGATACACCGAACCCCATACACGCACCGATTTCACATACAACGCAAAAAAGGCACCTGGCCGCGTTACTGGCGGCCATCTTGGTCGCAGCAGGTGATGTCGCCGACTCACCTGACAGGCCCTGCCCCCTTCCCTTTCGTACTGTAGGCACGTGCTTCGAGTCACGGTGCTCTTCTGCTCTTTGTACACTGCTTGTGCTGTTGCTTTCTAATGGTGTAAGCGTTCATCTACTGTTCCCCGAGCAATGAGGAGCACACCATGCTGATATGCCAGTTTTGAAAGGAATGTTGCATCGGCCTCGTTAAAAGAAGTTGAGTAGAAAAATGGATCTTTTAAAGCTTAGATTTTATTGCCTACCCTCCCTGGCTTGGCGTGGCTGCTGGGTCGGTCTGTGTTTCGGTGGATATATTGACACAATGATGTGGGGCTCCCGCACCGCGGGATGGCGCGCGCAAAGGTCGGCGCCATGAAAGACGACGAAGCGCGTAGGCTGCACGCTCTTCTTCTGGTCCGCCATTAAAGAGAAGCGTCTGTTTTTTCAAGTCTCCGTCTACGATCTACGTTACAATATTTATGTGTATATATACCGACGTGCTGCCTTGCACGACTGCGCGGTACCAGGCATAGTGCAAATCGGCGTCATATATGCAGAAGAAAAGTAGAAAATTACCTATCAAGAAAGGGGTCAGGCAAGGAGACACAATTTCTCCGATGCATAGAAGTACTCAAGCTATTAGACTGGGAAGACGTGGGAGTGAAGATCAACGGCGAATATCTCAACAACCTTCGGTTTGCAGATGACATTGTCCTATTCAGCAACAATGGGGACGAATTACAACAAATGATTGAGCACCTTAACCGAGAAAGTGTACGAGTGGGGTGACAGATTAATGTGCAGAAGACAAAGATAATGTTCCATAGCCTGCCAAGGAAACAAGAATTCAGGATCGCCAGTCAGCCTCTAGAGTCGGTAAAGGAGTACGCTATTCTAGGTCAATTACTCACAGGGGACCCTGATCGTGAGAAGGAAATTTACAAAAAAATAAAATAAACCCCCAGTCAGGATTTCCAAATCCTGACTGGGAGTTTATAACTGTTGTTGAAAAGAAAAGTGTACAATCATAGCATTCTACCGATGCCAACATATGGGGCAGAAACTTGGAGGTTAACAAAGAAGCTCGAGAACAAGTTGGGTGGTTAAGAGCGCTGGAACGAAAAATGTTATGCCTAACGTTAAGAGACAGGAAGAGAGAGGTGTGGATCAGAGAACAAACGGGGATAGCCGATATTCTAATTGACAGGGGAAAATGGAACTGGGCAGGCCATGTAATGCGCTGGGTAGATACCCGGTGGACCATTAGAGTTACAGAATGGGTGCCAACGGAAAGCGAAGCGCAGTCGAGGATGGCAGAAAACTAGGTGGGGTGATGAAGTTAGGAAATTTGCAGGCGCAAGTTGTAATCAGCTAGTGAAAGACAGGGGTAATTGGAGATCGCAGGGAGAGGTCTTCGTCCTGCAGTGGACATAAATATAGGCTGATGATGATGATGAGCCACTGCTTAAGGGGGTATGAGCCATTCATTCTTCGTGTCCGAACGCGAGTTCCGCCGGCGCGTTAAGACACGTCAGTTGCTCCTGCGGGTGTGGTGGGAGAAGGACGTACGTTACCTTAAGGTCGGAGATCGGAGATCGTTGGGAGAGGCCTTCGTCATGCTGTGGACATAAAATAGGCTCAATATTCTTTTTATTAATATAGGGATGTGAGCTCAAACACGCAGTCGTTGTCATGCCCCAGTACTGACATCTACATTTGATAACTGATTGAATACTTCCACTTACCCTCGCATCCGGAAAACTGCTCGTATTTTTCCTGTATTTAAGTCTGGCTGTAAAACAGATGTCTCAAATTATCGCCTGGTTTCTCTTCTCTGTGCCACGTCTAAGATGTTTGAGCTTACTCTTCACAACGTATTGTCTTTTACTGTGAAGAACGCATTGATCCCGAATCAGCATGAACTCCTCACCTGGCCGCTCCACTATCACAAATCTCGCAAGTTTCATGGCACAGGTCTCCTCGCCGGTACTCCAAAGAGGGCAACTTGACGCCATTTATTGTGACCTCAGCAAAGCTTTTGATGTGGTCAGCCGCTCACTGCTTTTGATCAAGCTAACACACTTTGGTGTTGAATCGTCAATTGTAAATATCTTGCGGAGTTATCTTATTGATAGATCATGTTATGTCAACAACAATGGCCAAACGTCTTCTTCTTACTTGGCAACTATAGCGGCGTCCCTCAAGGATCAGTATTGGGACCACTCCTTTTTTAAATTTTTATTACTGACGTTCTTTCCGCCATTTGGCATTCTTCATTCCTTCTATATACCGATGACATAAATATTTTAAGACACATCACACTGTTGACGACTGTCGCATCCGGCAGTTTGACCTGTTTTCTTTTTCGAAATGGTGCAAGGATAATAAACTTACCTTGAATGTTGCTAAGACCAGTCATGACTTTCACACGCAAAACAGCAAGTATTACTTTTTCTTATTCTGTAGATTCTGTGCCGTAGGGTAAGGTCTGCGAGATCAATGATCTCGGTGTACTTTTTGATGCAACCTTAAACTTTTCTGCTCACACTAAACGTGTTGCAATGCAGGGCATGCACTCTCTTGGCTCTATCTGCAGACTATCGAGGGAATTCAAGTCTCCTACACTGTTCCGCAAGTTGTACACAACAATCTGTCTTCCTGAACTCGAATATGCGTCGGTCGTCAGTAATGGCTCTTCCAGATCCAACAGTGACATTATAGATCATGTCCAGAAAAATTTTCTAAGCATATATAATCGCCGCTTCGCGAACCTGGGCATTGGACCCTGTACTAGCACTGTTGGATTCCTGTCATTGACCTTACTTCGCTCCCGACGTAATCGTGCTGACCTTCAGTTTCTCTTCAAACTCCTTCACGGTAACCTCACGTGTCCCGAGCTCCTCAGCTGTATCATGTTTCGTATCCCGCGCAAGATGACCAGAGAGCATAGGCCTTTCGATGTTCCTGCCTCTCATCACGAACACTCAACTGTCCACCAAATACAGAGTCTTTATAACGCTTACTTCTGTGATCTTGATATCTTTCATAACTCGTTATCATCATTCTTTTCCGAGCTTTGCCTTGTTGTGTTATAACTTCATGCATTGTTCAAGTGCCCTTCTCCTCCTTTTTCTTTTGTATTTACTTCGCGCTTTGTTGTTGGTACTCTCTTCTTTTCACAATTTTCTTTTTATTCATTAATTTTTAATGATATTCCTCTGTAGTGTTCTTGTTTTTGGTTTTTAATGTATGCGTGGCAAGCCCTCAGACCTAAGGGTTGTTCCTTGGCACGTTAAATAAACATGATTTATTATTATTATTATTATTATTATTATTATTATTATACGGACGTGAGCTCAAACACGCGGTCGTCGTCATTCCGTCGTCATCATTTCATTACGTCGCCGTAATCATGCCGTCATTATCATATCATCGTGCTCATTGCATCGTCGTCAAACCGCCATTTTCCTGCATTCGTGATCATACCGTCGTAGTTGTGTCATCGTGGTCATTCTATCGCCATTGTTCCAGCTTCGTCATCCGATTAGTCGTCATGCCATTTTCATCACTTACGCCATTGTCACCACACAGCCGTCGTCATACAGTAGTGGTCACACCGTCGCCGTAATGTTCTTCTTTCTGGGATTTTACGTGCCAAAACCAGTTCTGATTATGAGGCACGCCGTAGTGGAGGGCTCCGGATTAATTTTGACCACCTGGGGTTCTTTAACGTGCACCTAAATCTAAGTACACGGGTGTTTTCGCATTTTGCCCCCATCGAAATGCGGCCGCCGTGGCCGGGATTCGATCCCGCGACCTCGTGCTCAGCAGCCCAACACCATAGCCACTGAGCAACCACGGCGGGTCTCGCCGTAATGCCATCCTCATCATTTCACAATTGTAATGTCACTGTCACCTTGCCGACGGAAAAATCACCTTGTGTCCCCTTGCACACAAGAAAAAATCCTTTTTAGGGGGCTAATCGTACGAAGGAAGCCCTGTCGCCTTCTTCCTTCCCTCCCACGATTACTTGGGCACTAAAAAAGGATTTTTCCTTATCTGAACGTGCCTTTGTGGTCATATCGTCGTCGTGATGCCGTTGTGTTCGCTGCATCTTCGTCATGCTATTGTCTTCATGACGTCGTCGTCACTCCGTGTACGTCATAACATCGTCATCACTGCAAAAATCGTCATCGTCTAATTGCCGTCACGTTGAAGTCGCCGTTCAATCGTCTTCATTCCTTCTTTGTCCTTCCATGATCGTCATACAGCCACGGTCATGTCGTCGTGGTCGTTCAGTCGTCTTCATTCTGTCATAGACAACGCAATGTCGTGATGCTGTCGTCTTCAAGCTATCGTAGTCATAACCATCGTCATCGTTCCAGAATTGTCATCGCACTGTCGTCAAATCGTAGTCATCGTTCAATAGTTGGGAATCCTCCTTTGTCACTCCAACGCAGTCGTACAGTGTCATTTCATTGCCGTCGATCCTTCGTTGCCATGCCTGGGATCCGCACGATCGAGATCCACAACTTAATATTGAGGTATACACATTTCCGTTGAAAATATGTCGAACTTGGTCGTCTGCTCTACACTTGCTATTCTTTTAAGTTTGTTAAGTGCGCAGGAATAAATGACAAATAGTACATTGAGCTCTTTTGTGAGATGCCTTCGACATTCTCGACAGGTCACTCGCTATATACGGTGTCTCAGTTAACTGTCGCCAAGCTGTTCGACGAATGTTTTTTTTTAAACACGGTACAAGATGCGATTTTAGGATATACGATGTTCGGTCGTCATATCTCTGACGGCAGGTCTTATAATTATATCTTGCACAGTGTTTTTAAAATCTTTTTATTCTTTAACACCTTCGTTAGCTGGGACAAACAATATATAAGATGCCTGCCACAACATTAGCCGGGCATTTAAGGCATTTCCAGGACAAGGTTTTAGGTGATTATTGAGTCGCAAATTTGACAATTCAGATCATCGCGTGCATGGTTATTTCCGGAGGTGTTCAAGTTTACCAGCGGCAGACGATCGTTTTTCAAAGGTATGCAAGGTTTCCTATAGCTAATGCTAGAAAATGTTTAAAGCCTGCCTATTAGGCAGCTTTCTGACCATTTATCCTTCATACGCATGCTCGTGGTACGGCACTTGGGAACAAGTAAAAGGCGCTAAGCAAAGCCGAGAACCAAGCCATTAACCACGCTTTCCTGTGTCAACTTATGTCAACATTTGTGTCAACCTTTATGTCAACAGAACTTACAACATTCACTTGAAGTCAGAGTTCGCTTCAAACACGGGTATTAGGATCCCTTTGGTGAAACACTCTGTAACGACGTCTGCAATCACAATCTATGGTAAACTTGCCCACGCTATAAACAAACGCAGTTACATTCCAACTGTTCTGCTACTTGTGCGGAACGCTGAGTTGTGCAAAGGTGCTATCCGTGAGCTTCCAGAACACTTCGTTTATATTTTCGCAGTAGTTCCTACGGGTATTGAAACTGCTGTTTTATACTACCTTTCTCTTTCTTGTAATATCACAATAAATTATGGCTCGTTTGTAGACGTCAGCAGACTACGAATGATTCGTTCGTATGCTCTAAGGTCCGTAAGTCTGCTCACGTTGTGCTTGCCCCTGGCGTGCTTTATCGTCTGCTCCAGCTAGCCCTATCGTCTGCTCTAAAAGTGCCCTGTGTAGTCTACATTTCCGTAATTGTGAAACTTCTTGGCGCCGCTTTCCTATATTAGAGACCCCCTCAGAGATTTATTGCCCCTTTCCAAGTCGTTCTTGAACTACTTGGTGAGTAATTACACCGACGTGTATTAGCTTCCTAAGTGCGCAATTTCGGCTGGAAGTGTGCCCGTATCTGATTAATAAAGAATGATCCCCACGTCGTTCTCTTGATACTGTATACGAGAAAGGTCTCGAATACATGATCGCACAACATGTCACAAATCTCGCGCCGTTCCAACGCCTTCGCTGACTACGAAGTCGATTGGCCAGAGCCACATTCGTGCGACAATCTTCTTTTCATAATTATAGAAGCGGCTTCGAGAAACGTGACCAGTGTACCGTAAGTAACATCGATATCGCTTGAGATTGCAGCTTCGAAGGCTTCTCTTGACCAATGGCGACACCGTATTCGTGAACACTTCAAACGATGCTAACACGCTCCTTTCCGTAGAACCTGCACAAGAGGAAGTTTCAAATTGGCACTTCAAATCGGAGAAACCTAATTGAATTCCGATACACTTCCATGCGCAGGTGGACACACTAAGGGAAATTGCACCCTTAAGGGTGTTTTATCGTGCCTATTACCCACCCATTTACAAACCGAAAAAGGGTGTTTAGCGAACTAATATACGCCCACTTGAAAGGGGGGTTTATTGAAATTGCATCGTTTCCCCAAATGAGTGTTTCGCCAAAATGCACACTACGTTTTATTTTTGCAGCAACATTTTGTAGTCTCTCACTGCCCTAGTCTTTTGGACGTCCTCGGAAGTAATTGCAAGTTGTTTTCCGAGACAATTATAAAAATAAAGCGAAGAAAGAAATCTGCGCACCACGGATTTCAACTGCGGACCTACAGATTGCGAGTCAGAAATGTTACCGCTCGACCATTCCGCTTTTTTTACATCGTATTTATAACAATGAATGAAATTATGTATGTACAGGAATCATTTACAATATGAGCACCAGGTGGTCATAACCTATGACAGGTCAGCGAGCAGTACATACGAAGAAAACGTCGCACAAAGCAACGCCTTCCGTCACGACAAAAACTTACCCAATCAAAGTATATACCAATCCGGCTGACGTTCATTTTGATCGTAAATGTCCTTTGAGTGCGTAATCATTTGAAAGAAATTCGATCTTGAGGAAATGGTTCTTTCTGCATTTCGGTCTTGCATACGAGTTTTCCATAGGCTGTGCAGGCCCGTCAGCAAAATTATATCGAATAGTACGCCATCACACGGAACAAGAAAATATCGGATACTGTCAGCATCTAGATCAAAATATTTTTGCAAATATTATGTAGGACATCCCAGAACAAAATGACATCTTTACAATCAATTAAACAGCGTTCAATAGTCTCAAGCACGTTACATTTCACGAAACGAAAATATTCTTTATCCGAAATGCCGTGTTCTATCTGGCAAGATTTCAGTGTGTTTTTGTAAAAAAGGTGTTTTTGTAGAAGGAGGAACTGACATTTTGCGCACTCTTGCAAGCACGTACATCGCGTCCTGGTAATATAATGTATATTGATCGCTAAAATGGCGGCGGCAGCAGCCTCGATAGTAAATCTTTGTAAATATCTTTTCGTGACACAGTGAACAAATAATATTTAGAAGAACGAACAGTCAGAAAAGCAATAGAAAAATAAATCTCACGCATGAACCTCCATAAACAAGGTCTAGAAAGGAAATTTGAAGACACCACCAATTCTGGCAGTACATGAACCACGTTAACATACAAGAAGGCTCATAATATTGATGAGAGCTATCCCGTAAAAAGAGAAACCACGAGACTAACTATAGCACATACAAATGCACCAACCCTAACGCTCCAGCATTCAATGGCCTAAAAGTGTTGTCGCGGCTCATAGGATCAAAACTGGAAGACCATATAAATGTTGAAAAATGTTTGTGAGAAAGCTGAATGTAAAGCCTTGCGCAGTGAAGAACCTGAAAGACAAAGAAAACTTTGGCTCCCAAAAGTATGCTGCGGGCTTCCGCTCTTCCAAATATTTGAAGACGGTGCTGGACAAAGGTATCTGTGCAGCGCTGGAGGTCTGGAACGCGCTCTCTCCAGTAGTGTGCACTTAACTTGTAGGCATGCAGTGGAACTCCTAGACCATTCAATGCCAGCATGATAGGATGGTGTAACGGCACAACATCCGAGCCTTAGGCCGGAGTTGTTAACATTTGTTCATTCGCGCACAAGAGACAGTGATAAACTCATCTTGACCATTCGGTGCCATCGTAACTACAGGGAATGCGCCACCTTAGCTGTGCAATAGCGCTTGTAGTTGCCCAGATAGGCTGATTCCACGCTCTTCAGTCCTTCATTTTATCTATAAATCCACACCAAGGTGAAACATTTCAAGCGAAGCTAGCAATAAGAAGTGAAATGCGGGAAGGAGAAAGGGAAAGTAAATGAGTCTTTCCAGTTTACGATTGGGGCGTGCCACCTCTATAATAAATGCTGTGTTGGTAGGGGTAGCAAATTGCTTCGCACGTGTCTGCGAATGTTTATTCTAAACGATACTGCATGAAACAGCGCAAGACATACTGCGCAAATATTGGGCCGGCTCAGATGTTACACCAGAAAGAACATGCGCCTGAAGGACTATAAGTGGCTGACGCGCCATGATTTGCTGACGATTGGCAGCTGATCTACAAAACAACATTGTAGTGAAACAACCTAAACGAAGCCAATGACAAAAACTGAAAGGCAGGGTAGAAAATCGAGGAAAAACCTACGTCTTTCTGCTTCACCACCGGAGACGCCATGTACTTGAACTAGCAGGCTGACATCCGTAGCCTACTGGGACCATATGACGTTCTCGAACAACGACTTGGCGCAAACCGCTGAAAAATACATACTTATGGCTTTTTACTTGGTTGAAATTTTGAGGTCCTCGAGCACCCTTAAATTCTGCAAGGTGTATGTCTTCCACAACACACTCTTTCAGCACGCAGAAATTAATAAAGGTGTGTCGTAAGAGCGTTCTGTTAACGAATGCACCCATTTTCGAAATTTTCAGAGGAAGTAAGGGTGCAACAAGGGTGTTTTGACATCCACTACACCCTCGGCGCTGTAATTTTCCTTGGACTGTAGGCTTATCAAAATACATGCAGTGCAGCATATAAAACGCCGACCTGTAGGTCCCCTTCTCGCTAACGCAAAACGTTCACCGCATGACACAATCAACGTACGGCTTCCTTCATATGAATTGCTGTTTTGCATCATCATATACTCATATGTACAACATGGTTACTATCCGCGTAACCGCCATTCACTTTTCAGGATTCTATTTCCTATACTCATTAAACTTGCGAATTGTTTTTGCATGTTTCCCTGTCGATCAAACAGCTTACATAACGGACAGCAACGTCACAAATAAACTACAATGAATAAATTCTCAAACGCACTGTATGAAGCCAGGAAAGACTGCTTTGGCAATCGAAAGACCGTGAGGTCGGGACAGTTTTTCCGACTTGTCGTCTGCAAAGTGGACGACAGACAAACTGTCAGCATCCGTGCAGGTACAGCTGCAAAAAGAAGTTACAGAAGACGGAGAGGCTCCGTGCTGCATGCGGCGATCATTTCGAGCAGACGACACTAACGAGAGGGGCGGAACGCAACAGACGGCTCGTATTTCGTCTCTTGCTTAAGCCAACAAGAAGTAACGAAAGCTCTCTAGCAAAACGAGACAGCGCGTGCCACCTGGCACGAACCAGGAAGTGAGGCAAGAACAGGTGTACTTACGTAACAGCGGTCAGCGTTATAGTCAGCGAGAGCGAAACGTAGAAGACTAGATTAACAACGTACTTCCGCATAACATGCACTAACGACACCCTGCCTGAAAGAACATGCAGATACATAACAAATTATTTTAACAGAGCAGCATCGTGATGCTCGCCGTATAAACGAACGAAGTGTAGGGGACACTCATGCATATTATGTACTACCTGAGAAGAAATTGAGTTTGGCCTAGTTGCAGTTTACTGCATGACACCCGCCCCTTTCGTCGTTTCGTGTTTCTCTTTCTCTGTCTTTGTCTTTGATTAGCGTTTAACATGTAATTCTATATTACCGCGTTGGATTAACGAAATAAATAAAAGATGTAAGGGTCGAAGGGCACAGACGCAGTGATCTTTCAGGGACCTACAAATTATAACACTGTGTTCCACTTTACGGCAATCGCTAGTTTTTCGCGAGACAACCCTTCTTTATTTTTTATTTATTTTTTTACACTGTCTGGCCAACAAGAACCATGAGCGTTTCTAGTAGTTTCTGGTTGCCTGCATATGCTAGGCAAACCATTATGCAAATGAAACTTCACATCAAAATGGAGCTTACTGCTTACAGCATGCTAAAAATATCTGAATTGGCGTTTGTGAATGTTTGCGAATAAATATTCGCCATTAACGCTGTCTGACACCCTGTGTAAATATGGCCAGTTATATCCTCTTAACTGCGTAATAAACAAAAAGAATAACTCACGCGTTCTTGATTCCAAGCCGTTTCTAAGCCGTTGCTTCTTCACGCAGAGTAGATACAATCATGATCTCATAGTTGGAGCGTCAGACCTTCAGCCGTATCGTTATCACACGCCACGGTGTTAGCGGCAGAGCAAAATTTTAAGGTGCAAGCGTTACCCTCAAAGCCATCGTTTCGAAGAGAATTATCTCTCAACTCCGGTGCCGTCACTACCCTGAAACAACTTTGGAAGAAAAATGCGGCCGCACTTAATCTTCGCTGCACTTTTGGCTTATTTTTCGTGGAAAGCAAACAGTGTTCCCACCACCCTCTCTGCGTCAATTCACGTGAGGCAAACATCGGGCCCTTAGAAAGTTGCGTAAGCTTTAAGAAAATAAACATTGATCACATTGCAGCCCAACGTTTATAGCTGCCTGACCAGGGACTGCAATGTGTCTATACATTTCTTGGGAGACTAAATATCGGATGACTAACGATGACTAATTGACACCTAGACAGCAGAGACGGCCACTTTGAGGAGTCGCCAAGGCACGACGATAGGCGAAAAAAAAAATAACATCTCACTTATCGCCCTCTGAAAGCCGACACCTTCATCAACTTGTTCCAAGGGTGCCATCATTATGTATTAAAAAATATACCATTCCGAGGGTCACTCCGACAAGGAAAGGTCACTTTAGCGCTATTAACCAGCGGTGCGAACTCAACGCGCTGGCCATGCGGGCTAACGCGGCAAGTCGTTAATTGGGGCGCCGTCACCGAGCCCAATTTCGTCCCATAGGGATGCGCACCAATTACGTCTGTAGTGCGTGTGAGACCCCGGCCGCCCTACTGCAAACAACGACCTTTCTACGCTTAGCCTCATCGCTACATCAGTGTTCGAGTGCAACTATTCGGTGTTGTTTTTATTTTGGTATAATTTCTGTGGCACTTGCCGGCGTCCGTGTGGCGGCAGATTTTCAAAGCACGCCCGCGAGATTATCAGGGAGCCTGAAGAGATAACCGGTCTGCGGTCGGCCGACAGTCTTGCTCTTTAGTTGCATAGCCTTGTCCGAGAACAGTGGGAATAAATGGCGTTTTATTCGTTCTCTTTCTCTCTCTTATATATATATATATATATATATATATATATATATATATATATATATATATAGTTGGCAAACTAGGGGTCCTTGGCAACTGTTAAGATGTTTGAAGACGTCGGCCAAATTTTATCGACGTTTCGGCAGGAGAATTCACGGCCAGAACGTCGTTAATTGTTTGGTGTGTTTGGCATGTTTCCCGACATGTGTGTGTGTGTGTTTGTGTGTGTGTGCGTGCGTGCGTGCGTGCGTGCCTGTGCGTGTGCTTGTGTGTGCGTGTTTGTGAAAGGACGAGTTGACAGTAGTCATCGGACTAGGCCTGCAAGTAGAGTGACTGTGTTGTCAAACATGGTGTGAACATTTTGCGAACTTTTTAGGAACCCAGAGGGAGGACGAGACCTGGAGCAGGAGGTAGGAGAAGCACCTGAAGCGGCGCGAAGCAATCGAAATAAACGACTTTCGCGGCATTTGCTCGGCGCTAGTTAATGTTTATGAATAATAAAAAAAAAACACCGCCCAAGCGCTCCGTACAGATGGTTAACCAGTGAAGCTGAAACGTGCGGCCCCGGTGTTTAGCAGTGGGTTAATCCCGACGCTGTATTGAAGTGTTTCTCAATTATTAGTTACATATTTGTGTTTCTAGTGGAACGCAAGCGCCAATGGTGGGCGGATGCTGCTAACCACGACACTAAGCTAACTCGAGATATCGAACGCATGCAACAACGGTGAGCCGAGGAGGCGGCGTTGCGGGCAGAGCAGCGTCAACGTGGCAATGGCGGGAACGCATTCGCCGGGGCCAACGCCCGCTTTCGGCGGGAGTATTCTCTAGCGGCACTTTGGCTTCGGCTGCGACGAAACTTCCACGTTGAAATCGTGAAGTGGAACACAAGTGCCAATGGCGGGCGGATGCTGCTAACCACGACGCCGAGCTAACTCGAGATATCGAACGCATGCGCCTACGGCGAGCCGAGGAGGCGGCGTTGCCGGCAGAGCAGCTACGACGTCACTAACGGCGCTGCCAATGGCGCACGCGCTTGGATGCGGCGTAAAGAACGGCGTAACTGACGGCGCAGCCACTGGAGACCTTTATCAAAACATGTGGCGAACGGTTTTTCGTTCCGCCTAGCCATATACAGCTTTCGCTGTAAAAACATCTATGCAATCACGAGAGCACTGCCACTGTAATTTCGCTAGGACCCCAAAGAGGCAGGGCAAACAAATGCACGTGATTTTGTCATTGGCTTTATTTAAGGAGATGGCACCGCTATCACACTGTAACTGCCTATAACCGCAGTTCGAGCTTTTGTGGATTATACAACGCAACAAATTGTAAAACAGTGTATCCAAGTGATAGGTTTTATCAGTTCTGCCTCACCCCCTACGTAACACCTCACCTGTAGACCTTTAGGGGCACTCCAGAATTTAAAAAATATAACCACGCTGCAAATGTTACAAACGGAAAGTGTAAAAGCAAAGCCGCAAGGTCAGTCGCTAAGTTCATAATATACAAATGTCCTTCATTCGTATTCAATCACTGAATAATTTATTTGGACGAAATAGACACATATTGTCACCTATTGCGTCGCTGACTTCTCCGAAAAACAAATTCTTTAATCAATAAAGAATGATAATGCGAGGTGATATAAGAGCGCCCCGGCAATGAGGCACTTGTCGAACACGTGCATGTGTAACCAAAAATGGCGCGTTCTGCAATCACACACACCAGTCAGCAAACTAAAAAAAGTTGCCGCAGTTTCACCTGAAAGGCGAAGCATCAATTGCGATAGCAAATTTGTAGAGAGCTATACGGAGTAATGATAGTAGCTTTATCAGCTTTATGAACTTGTACATGCAGCAGCATCGGCAACACGCAGAACTGATAGGCACTTGGTGCCGCAGCTAAACGTCGCATCCCTCCCCCCCCCCCCCCCTTACGGCCTTTCGCGCGTCGGAAGAAGGCGCGTTTGCTCTACATATATGGTGATTGTAAAGGAGGAAAGGGACGCCTACTTCTGCAGCCCTTAAGGGAGCACAGCCCCGAACGCGCGTTTGTTCTCCACCGTGCGTTCACTCCCCGTGAAAGCGCGCGTCCCTCGTGCCCTTTCACTCGCACATACAGCGTTCGGCGCGCGGCGACGATTTCTTCTCAAATGACGTCATACGGAACCTCACGGCGACGACAACGGCGACGCCGACGGCAGAAATCTGCTTTGGAGTGTCCATATAATTGATATCGCAATAAAAGTAACGCAATATAACACAAACAAAACATAAAAACTTAAGTGTCGATACATAGATCTACGAGGCCTTTAAGGAAACTCGTTTAATGCTATCATTACCCAACTGTTTGAGCAACAAACCGCCGAATTTTGTGCCCCTAAAGAGATTTCGTTCATGGCGAAAGGCGTAGTATTCGCCGCGACCACGGAACACAGCGGGCGTTCTCCATAAGCGCGACTCAGAGTTGCGATAAACAACCGCACATCTGCTGACCGCACAGCGCTGAAAAGATTGCAGGCACAGATATATATGCGAGCCTGAAAAACGTCGCCCGGCTCTCGTGACTTCCGTGGGCGGCTTCCCGCCGTGTGAGTGAAGCTAAACCAATTTATGCGAGACCTATAAGCTCACCGTCCCGAGTAGATATAAAGCGCATCTTCGTGTGTGGCATACCGACCGGTGCGTCCGATGTATACATTGAGCGCGCGCATACGTATGCCTGGGCAAGCGTATCGTCCATTTCGTTTGGCGACAGGTCGGGACATTTCCCGTGGGTCGTTCGTTACTCTTCGAAATCACTACTGTCAACTCCCGTGCGCGCAACCCAAGGGTAGCTCACCACGTGACCCGACGAGGCCACTGACCTCATCAGACTTCGCTCACTGGGTTTTACAACTTCCCACCTCTTAGATGACCCGATTACAATAAAAAGAAAAGTTTATTTCGACCGGGTTATCACACAGCGGTGAGGCTCGGAATAAAAAATGCCTCCGGAGTTCACTACTGCGTTGGTCATGGCCATCATTTCCAAATATCGTCAAGCAAACCAAATCAATCACTAGTGGGCTTCGCAACTTTGTTGCACCGAGATATTCAATCGGGTATACGGGGTTTCGTGCGCGGCATACGATTCCCCGTACAGTCTTTCTGCGACAACCAATCCTGTCACCATACCTGGGCGCGCAGCCGTCGTCTATCCTGTTTGGCGAAGGGGCAAGAGCATTTTCGGGCATCGTTTGTTACCTTTCGGCATGTAGTACGTATAAAGCCGCATGCTCCCTCTCTCTATCGGTGCCGTACGCTGGCACCCGACACGTAGTAAAGAGCAGGCCATTAGTCTGACAAGGCCCTTTATCGCCGACTCTTGGCACTCGCACATTTCAGAGTGGTCGTGGTCACCGAAGTCGACTACTCTGCTGCGAACTCGACATTGCTTCGTTTTGCACGTGAGCGCTAATAAACGTCTAGTTAAAAGTCAGCGCTTCTCTGTGAACGTGCCTGAACATAGTCGTCCTCGTCTTTGATAGCGCTGCTTTTGTCAAGTACTGAAGCCTAACTTATATCACGCTCCCCCCCTCTCCCCCCCCCCCTTTAGTATGCCTTAAGAGACACAAACGTCAGTACGCCTGTAAGATAGAGAGGAAAAGATTATAAATGAAAGGCGGAAATGTTAACCAGGATTGAGCCAGGTTTTCTATCCTACACTGGGTGAGAGAGAGAGAGAGAATAAACTTTTATTTTGAGCAAGCGCAGTCTGCGAAGGGAAGGAACATATTAGGTGAAGTAAAGTCAAGAGTTGACGTGCACTGGGATTGCTGACGTATTGGAAGTCTCCTCCCAGTGCTGTGTCACCGACGTTCCTCCAGTCCTTCAGCCAGGGAAAGCGTAGCATGCTCTAGTGTAGCGTACTGTAGCAATTATAATTAAGAGGGAAATGGAAGTCGACGAAAAGACGACTTGCCGCAGGTAGCAACCGAACTTTCACCTACGTCATTACGCGTGCGATGCTTCACCATTAAGCTTCCGTAGCGGCCGTCCTGCCATCAGCCTGTTCGGGTATTTGTGCACAAAGTTAACCCTGGAAATGTTAGCCAGCACCGCTCAGGGCCAATGCAGTAGCCATTGTCTGTTAGCTTTGCACGTCCTACAGTAGAAACGACGCGAAAACAAGAAAGGAAACGACCGGACAAGAAAGTACGTCCCGTAGACAGTCTTACATAAAACGAATTTCCCTCCATTGGTCCGACTTCCACACGCGACAGATCTTCGCACCGCAACCCGAGGACTTGACACATTCAAAGACGGTTGTAACGAATGGTTCCCACTACCATAAGTAACAAGAAATCGAACAGTTTCACTTCCCCTCGCTCTTTCGTAGCTATGGTATGCGAGATCATCTTCCCACTCGCCTCCTAGTAAAGGTGAAATGGGTTTTGCATCGGAATCGTCGGCAGCGCTTCAGCCTAGCTGTGTTGCAGGTCATACCCGTGTCGCAAGACAGCTGCAGGTTTAAAAAATATAGCAACGGCCGTAGAGTTCACCCGCCGGTCGCAGTGTGGCAGGGTGCACGTGGTGCCAGAATGAGGTCAAAGCAGGCCCGACGATGGAGCACCTCGGGGCGTGCCTCTTATTTACGAGCCATTCACAGTTAAACACCACATCCTTCTTTATAGCCCGCAGGGACGACTCTTTTACTTTTTTTTTTGGTCTACCGAAGGAAACAACCACTGCGATGACAGAGAAAGCCGATTTCCCACGCCGACGAAACTTGTGAACTAATGCGGGTCAGTGGATGCTTCGCAGTGCTTAAAAAGAAAGATAAAAGGTCAGTCGGAGACTGTGCGAAGTGTATACAGAAGCGTTTTGGTGGAAGCGGTGAAAGATGGCACACATCGGCGGGCGAGTTTTCGAAGGTTTTGGGAAAGAGCAATCGTCCTGAAGGCACTGTCGGGTCCTGTGGTGCGTGGTGGCGAAGAGAGCGACCAGGACGAAGACCCCGAATTGTCTCTCGGATTATGCTTGATCACCTTTTCTTGAACTGGCCTCACCTAGACTACGCGTAGACTCCTGGACGATGCTTATCTTTATTTCATAACGATCGATGAGCTCTTTTCCAACGTGGTGCATGGCGGGGGTCGAAATGGTATCGCCTAGACTTCGTCGAGACTATCGGATGATGCTCATCTCTTCCACTTGCTTCATGTCAAGGTACTTAGGCACCTTTTATCAAACATGTTTCGTGGTAGTGAACGAGCTCTCCAGAACAACGACCGATAGTGAACTCTTGAATGAGCGCTTTATCGCCTTTTGTCGAACATGGCCCACAGTTGTGAACGAATTGGTCAAGACCTCACACAGGATGGTGCTTGATGACAAGACCTAACCTGGACTGTTGGAGGGTGTTTGACCTCTATTCTAAAAAAAATACTAAGCATGTCCTCGTTGCTTAGCTCGTCCTTGTTGCTTGCATGACACTATCTTAGAAAACGAAATAGTACGAGCAATTCAGGAACAATATTCTAGCATATTGCGGCAGAAAATTACACCAAAGCTTTTACCCCTGTCCTTCGAGAGAACATGTATATCTCGGCTGCTAACACTCTCCAATTCCAGATATTCAGGACAGGTTAATTTCATTATTGCCCATGCAACACCGTATACGATCCCAACTGCCTGTATAGACATCACAAGTCACCTTTTCTTTGCAGCAATACGGTCGAGACATCGCAACTTAACACGCAGGGATAAAATTCCGCTCATAGAATCGCACTCAAAGTTCATCATCGCGTTTCAGGACCTAGCTCAGCCACCACTTGTAGGGCAAGAAGCTGTGATCAGAGCTGACAGTCACGCATTTCTACACTCGATGGCGATGCCACTGATAACACGGGAGGGCTGGCAGGTTTCGAAGTGTACGGTGGTCGCGCTGCTTGGGTGGAAGCAAAAGCCCGCCTGAGCAGTGCGGATGTGTTCGAGACGGGGATTACGGCGATGACAGCCAAAATTGAGGGCTATCCAAATCAGATCTGGCAACCTGGGCGACTGTTCCCGAAAGGACCCTCCGCACCGCGGTATCTGCCGCCGCCATCTTCAGGCCCTCTAGTCGTCCCGTTCGTGCCGGACGAGCGCTTCTACTCAAAGCGGCTGCCATGTGAAGACGTCGCGTATGCCTTGCAGACAACTGGGAAAGTCCACTGCAAACAAAACTTAACTTCAGAAGACAACCGGGGTGGTAAATTGCAAACATTATATACTTTGCATGCGATCTTTGAGGTTGAGCAAGCCGTCAAAGGAGCCGGCCGCCTGACTCTGTCTTGATTATGAAGCCGTCACGTGCAAAGTAATCGCTGTGGGCAATCTATAAGCAATTGACTCGGTAACCTGCGCAACAAAAGTGGGGCAGCCGCTGTGAAGATGTCTGGCAGCGCAAACGCTACCGCTGGACAGGGGGACCTTACGTCATAGCAATTTCCTGAGGCTTGAGCCTAATCAGCCTGAAAGGGCAGCCGCACCACGATGCTCCAAGCCAACCTTTAACATGGCTGTAGTTTGTAGCCTTATGAGATAACTGTCATTCGCTTACACAGTCTGAAATAGCGCACAAGCGATAAATATAGTAGTTAGCCGTTCTACGAAATGCTGTACAAAATGTATGAGCTTTATTAAACATAGGATCGCCGGAGAAATTCATCTACCAGGACATGCCTCACAGCACTGCGTAACACTCGGATGTTAAACCACATCAATTATCACGGCTACACGTATAGACAGCCGTACAAATAACGCCGTGGAGACTGCCACGCTCAATGGACGAGGCGTTGATTCCTCACCGCAACAAGAGTTGCTACGGTGTCTAGACGGGTTGGTAACGTACCTATCTCAACTGCACAGGCAGCATCGTCTAGACGCCAGTTTTCTTTGTCATCTCGGTATCACAGCGGATTTTTTATTTATTTTTGGCCTTTTCTTCCTGCGAACCTTCGCATTCTGCAATTGGTCTTCTCGGTTGTCATGAATCTTTCACTTGTTCATCAAGACGGCAAGGCGTAAGGCAACCGCCAAAGGAACGCATACAAAGCAGAAAGTGTACGTCGTTTCGTCTGGATCGCTGATTAGCGAACAGACGTCGAATGTTCACACGTCTGGTCCACCGATGCCCCAACAGACGTCGAAAATTCACAAGAAGGCAGCAATTGTTAAGCAGTGTGAAGTGCCTTGTAGCTCAGTAAATTCAGTGAATATTTGTGAATGTCAACCCTTATTGGAGTCAATCAAAACCTAATTCGTAGCGTTATTTTTATGGCTCACAGGTCAAAGTGCCACTGCAGCGGAGAAACTGCAATGGAGAATGTGTTGTTCACTCTAGGTAAAAGCCCCATGCAGTTGTAATATATGACGCCGGGAATATTGAAAGGCGGCACATAAGTGCTTAACTCAAAGGCATTAAGCTTGAAACCAACCACCAATATATCTTAATAAAATGTATGTGTAATCAGAAATACTCTAACTGCGCAACCAGTGCGGCGTTTTAAATGAAATTTTCTGAAATTCAGACGAAGGAGGTAAAACCTCCTAGCTCTTGGGAGCTTAATTTATGACGACCTTTGAGTTTTTGTACAAAGTCGGTTAGTTTTACATAATTGCTCAATATCGGCTAGTCATTTAACAAAGTAAAGCGGCAAATCAAGCTTTACAACTTGAGACATGTTAAAACCAACAAACAGATTAGGATACTGTTAACACATTTATTGGAGCATCTAAAGGAGATATTCCAGGGTTCGACGAAACACCGTCTGGCGTAGGGCAACTTTTCTTGGAGGTAAGCAAACACTCAACACAAGTAAAACAAAAAGAACAAAGTTTGTGAAGTTTCGAGACCCGTGTGGGTCTTTTGCTCACAAATGCGAAAGACGCAACAAGGTACCCGTATGGGTCTTCAAACGTCCTAAACTTTTTGCTTTGCTCGTGGAGACTGTTTGTTTAACTCCAAGAAAAATCTAAAGAAGATGCCCTCAATTTCAACGAGTTTATAGTTTAAACCAAAACATTACTTTGTTTACGTGAATTTTCTAAAAGCCTCGTTCACAGATTCTCTTTATGTTTCATGGGCAATGTATATATTTACAATTTTCCCTAATAAGCAAGGCCTCGTAATAGACGAATATTGTGGAACTGTGATGGCCGTTATTTCTATTTCAGAATCGCAAATTAATAAATATTCAGCTATATGTGGTTTGATGCGTAGCATATAGCAAATATTCTGCAATTTCTGCAAGATAATAAAAGCGGTACCCTGAAATAGAACAAAATTATTCGCTAGCAACAGTTACTCCAACGCTGCAATTTTTTAAAGCAAGGAATTCATTCAGATAAGTTCAGCGTTCGCAAGTGAAGTTCTGTGCCCCACTTTTATTTGTTGAAGTGACCAAATGGTCGAAATAAAGATGCCATGGGCGCAGAGGGGGTTGAGACGACTAACATGTCTTCGGTCAACAGCCAACAGCCGCTCCTAAAAAAAGCAAAAGAAAAAAAGCTTCAACCTCTTGTTTATGGCGACGTTCGCACTATTTCCATCACGCCATGCCGTACGAAGGTGCGGAGTGCAATTAACGCCTCGCCAGTTAATTAGCATCCTGACTAATCACAGCCGGTTAGAGCATCTTTTTGTTTAGCAAAGAAGCTGTCATGTCGTGCGTTGATTAATGAATGAATGATCGATGCGTGTAGTCGGTGGCACTCCATCGAATAGTGGAATGTGGTTAGTGATGTGGATACTTCTTGGTCTGCTCGAGGAAGCCTTCGGCATTTGGGACATCGACCTTTCGCGTAATATATCACGGCGCACCTGCTGAAGATCTGTCAACTAGCGTGCCTTCTTTCTAAGTCTTCGTATTTTGTATTGACGATGATCGCCACAAGGTTGCTGGATGCGATCCCAGTGGCTTGAGTGGACGCCTGTTCTATATTTAATGATACGACAATTGTTAGTAAATGTATTCTGTTTTAGTGAGTTATTGCCAGCAACAGTGCGACGGCTCGAGTGTTGCAATAGCTATATAGGAATGCTATTTAACAATTAGCAAGTAATTGTGTTTCTTTTTCTACATGAAGTTAGAAAGGCTAACGCCTTTAGATGGCCCTGGCTACACTTTATCGCAGACCAAACAAAATGAAAGCTGAAAAAGCATTGAAAAACATTGAATACAGTCGAAGACTATGAACACAACGTTCTGCACAAAAGCCTCCAGGAAGGCACATAAGGTTGTACAAGAAACACGAACAAACATTCACACGCAATGTTTAAACATGCGCAGTTCAAAAAGAAGTGAACGCACTTGATATATTCCGAGAACACGCCCAGAAGTTCACAATTATGACCACAGGTGGACCAACTTAAAATATAAATAAATAAACTTAAATAAACTTCGTTATACATAATTACGTATAACGAACTTAAAATTGCTTGACGCATACATCACGTGTAGTCGTGGCCACCCACATAGTATTGATACATTTCCATTAGTGGGCACGAAGGTCTCCCTTTAGTCTGACTGGGAAATTGGCATTCTCTAAGATTTTTAAGAGAGACAAGTGCTTTTCTATGCAACTCCGCAGTGGGCCATCGGCCGAGTATTTTGTTCGACGATCGAACAACATTCAATCTGTGGTCCGCGTTTGCTTGGCGGCTTTGTTTCTTGTTCTCCGGAAATATTCACGGACGTCATGGGGGAGTTATAGTTCGGTATCATGGCGAATATCAGCAACCTTCGGTTTGCAGATGACATTGTCCTATTCAGCAACAATAGGGACGAATTACAACAAATGATTGAGAACCTTAACCGAGAAAGTGTAAGAGTGGCGTTACAGATTAATGTGCAGAAGACAAAGATAATGTTCAATAGCCTGCCAAAGGAACAAGAATTCAGGATCGCCAGTCAGCCTCTAGAGTCGGTAAAGGAGTACGCTTATCTAGGTCAATTACTCACAGGCGGCCCTGATCATGAGAAGGAAATTTACAGAAAAAGAAAATTGGGTTGGAGTGCATACGGCAGGCATTGCCAAATCCTGACTGGGAGCTTACCACTGTTGCTGAAAAGAAAAGTGTACAATCATTGCATTCTACCGGTGCTAACATATGGGGCAGAAACTTAATTGGAGGTTAACAAAGAAGCTCTAGAACAAGTTAAGGACCGCACAAAGAGCGATGGAACGAAAAATATTAGGCCTAACATTAAAAGACAGGAAGAGAGCGGTGTAGATCAGAGAGCAAACGGGGATAGCCCATATTCTAATTGGCAGGGAGAAATGGAGCTGGGCAGGCTTTGTAAGGCGTAGGATTGATAACTGGCGGACCATTAGAGTTACAGAATGGGTACCAAGAAAAGGGAAGCTCAGTCATGCATGGCAGAAAACCAGGTGAGGTGATGAAGCTAGGAAATTTGCAGGCGCAGGTTGGAACCGGCTAGCGCAAGACTGGCAAAGAGGGGCCTTCGTCCACTGCAGGACGTAGGCCCCTCCTTTCCAGTCTTGCCAGTCTTGCCAGTCTTGCCAGTCCACTGCAGGACGTAGGCCCCTCCTTGCCAGTCTTGCGCTAGCCGATTCCAACCTGCGCCTGCAAATAATGATAATGGTGATGATGATGACAATGAAGCATACTAAGTCTAATTGCTTATCGCTGGCAAACCCACAGTTTCTGGCTATTCCTGACCAAAAAAAAGCTTTCGAGAACCAACGCTGGTTGCTTGGTTTGCAAGTCGGGTAGATGACAATTTCTCCTTTGATGAATCTTCGCCCACTTTTAAGCTTTCGCAGAACTCATTTGCCAGCTAAGATAAATAGAGTTAAAATCGACACTCTAATCAAGGCACTATCTCTCAGGGCGCCATTTACTTTGTGTTTCTCAGGACCAGTGGACGAATATTTCAACAGTAGATGCGTATTTATTTGAGCAACAATGACGGTTCTGAAAGGTTTTGCGCACGTAGGACATCAAATTTTTCGGCTCTATCCGCAATTCGAAAGTGGAAGTGTCTGTCCTCAGTTTTAGAGGTATTAATTATCAGTGAGTAAAAAGTTCAATGAACCAACACCAGTGGCTTGAATTATTCGAGAATGTGTTTAGCGTGCTTTGGAAGGTGGTTGTTGGTGGTAGAATGTTTCACTATGTGTTACCGGTGGCACTCCTTTCACTACTATGCCTTACCCATACACGGGAGCCGAGTGGTACTGCGAGCACCTCTTCCTCAAGGGCCAGTTCGGAACCCCGCAACGTGTCTGAAACGACAGCCTCTTCGGCCTGTGGCGCAGCGTCTCAACCACAACGTCTCAATACGCTTGCTGCCACGAGAGAAGAACGCGAAAAACGCTCCCCTTACCAACGTTACCACCGGTACCACCTCCATTCATTGGTACCATCGTGTGGTTTTTACCACTGCGTTAGACCGTACAAACTTCGGGATCGGCCCACGAAAGCGGGTTAGACAGTCACAAAGAAACCGCGCTTAGTTGCCGAATAATGCTCAAAGCATTAAAAATGTCATCACCGTCTCTCACATCCAGCTTCTCTTAATTACCTGGATCGGACTTCGCTGAAAACAGCGCTTACATCACGTTCATCGCCAAGCCACCGCGGAGCTCTGCACACCACTTGCCGACCACTCCTCCGTTCGCCGCCATCGTCGCCAAGTTCATTACCCCTAATTGGACCGCGCCCCTGGCTTGAGCGACGACGAGGCAAAGGTGTGGCGGCGGTTCGTCGGCTCGTTTCCCCGTAATAGACGGTAAAGCCCCGACTCTTGGTGGCGCTCGGCAAACTTCGTACCCGCATACGCATGGTGAAAAGTCCCCGCCCCGGTGATCAAAGTTCTGTTTTAATTATATATATATATACACACACTAAACGGCGCGGCCGTCCACTTCCCTCACTTTCCCGCCCACCAGCGTCCAACACGTGACGAGGACAGGTGCATCGTGGAATGCCCTGCGTCAAATTCAAAGTTAAGCCAACTCAGCGAATACACTATCCAATTCTTATTCAGTTGAACTCTAAAAGAGTGTACGGCTCCTTTGAAGGCCGAACTAAATGACCATGCATCAATCTTATATCAGTTTCACTTCTTGGTGGATTATTGCACTGTCGATGTCTCATTATTATTATTATTATTATTATTATTATTATTATTATTATTATTATTATATTATTATTATTATTATTATTATTATTATTATTATTATTATTGTTGTTGTTGTTGTTGGTGGTGGTGGTGGTGGTGGTGGTGGTGGTGGTGGTGGTGGTGGTGGTGGTGGTGGTGGTGGTGGTGGTGGTGGTGGTGGTCTTGTTGTTGTTGTTGGAATACCGGGCCCTTCGGTGATCTATTTCCCCAGGATATCGTCATTCAACAGCACCGAAATTTTGTATCCTATAGTAAATAGGTGGTAGTCACAAAGAACATTCGAGAGATTTAGCGCGTTAAATGCGAAAAGTGTGTCTGAAACAATTCACGAGATTTGATGACTCCCATGCTTAAACTGGGAAAAAAAAGTGCCTTCGTTACTGTTCGCCGTGAGTGACGCAAAATCCAGGCTTGGCCTGACCCGAACCAACATGCCTGCTCACTGTTTAACACACATAATGCATGCTATAACCGGCCCCACTTCGAAGGACGTGTTTACATATTTCTGCTAGCTCCCGGCGAGCAGCGTGCGATTCCGGTGTTGACGTCATATCCGCCCTATAGCGTGACTGCGCGGTACACCACTGCTATGCTCGTTGTCTGCTACTGGTGGAAATGAACTAGTGGAAAAGAACTAGTGGAAATTCACATAGGGCCGAAGCAAGGATTCCATCTCATTTTAATGCGTCGCCGGCGTTGACCGTGAACGAAAATTGGCCATCAATCACAGCACGGCACGCGCCACTCGGTTCCTTGCAGCACCACCAGATGCCGCTCGCCTCCACGCATCCGCCGCAGCGGCGGCGCCGGCCGTGCTGGAGAAAGAATAAAAAAGAAACAACGCTCGCCTTCGTGCATAGTGTTCGCCGCAAGCGTTTCCCGGTAAAGATTACGGTTGCATAAGCTGCAGTTGCCGGGAAGCGTGAGAAGCAGTCAGAGACCCTTTAATGCTACCGCGTTCTACTCGTAAAGGCGAAGCTTAAGCGTCTCCCAAGTTTTTTTTTAATTCACGCTTTATGTTAGTGCATAGAAAAAAGACCGGGAACAGCGAATTAGGGTTTGATTTATCTTACATCACTAATGGGCAAAAGGTGCCACAGAGGGTCTCTGGGCTGATATATGAGGATTTTATACTCGTACTCGCGGAAAATGCAAGGCAACCTGCTAATTGGTGTAGTAATGAAGCGACATATTTAAGCCTTGACTTAGCACAAAAAATCGGGAATTATGACCTTTAATGATGAGACGAGTAATGAAATTGTAACAACTGAACAGCAAGTCATACCAATAGTCGAGCAATGTAAAATACTACCTGGAATTATACATAAACGAAGGAAAGACCTACTCAAACATGCACCAAAATATTTTGAGAAAAGAGGGGAAGGGGAAGGCAGCAATACCGAAATAAAGAGCACTGTGGTGCCACAAGAAATCTCAGGTGGTGCGAGTAATTTGCAAATGTCTAATGGTGCCAGCGCTGACGCTCGCAAATGTCGTTCTGTGCTTAAAATCAGAGATGTTTTCGAGGCTGGACGTTAACAAAAGGTGAGTGGGACTGATTGTCGTTGGGGGCCCATGGTAAAAACCACAAATGAAGCAACGTAGGGTGACATGGGTTGGGCCTTTTCTGAAGTCAGAGAAGCGCAGAGCAAAGTTAGTTTAGAAGGAAAAAAAGAAAAACCCGGTATTACGCGAAGCGTAACAAACATACGGACAATCCCATGCTCTGCATTGGTCTCTATTGTACCTACGCTACCGCGACAGTAGGACGCATTGAGCTACTGTTGGTAATACGCAGCCACCGCTCTGGCCCGAAGCCAGCGCGTCTGTAGGTATACTTCGAGGAGGCTTGCCACTTCAAGCCGTCAGACTGCGCCACGCCCCTTGAATTTTCTGCGCAATTAGCGGTTCATTAGTGTAACTTTTAATCGAGAAGACGGAGGCGTGGTCGGCCGATAAACTTGTTCATATATATATATATATAAATATATATATATATATATATATATATATATATATATATATATATATATATATATATATATATATATTCGTGTAGTGTCTTCCACTCTCAGCGCTAAGCCAAGCCTAGCTCTACACTCGGAAAGCCCCCGGCTGACAGTGACGAATGCGATGAATTTGTTCCGGCAAAATTTGGGGCTGAGACGTTCCTGGAGACAATTCAGAACATACGGAATATTCATTTTATTTTGGTACTTATGTGATGTACAACTGTCGAGGAACAACAGTCACAATTTCACAAGAGTTTTAATGTCTTGATGCACCGTGCCACAAAAAAATCTTTCTTTTTTCCTGCGCTCTTCATCAAGACATTAAGATATGTTCTACCAAGAAGCCCAATCCTACAGACATAAGAGGGGTATGAGGAGAAAGCACATGCTTTACAACTGCAATCGCGACGGGCACAGCACCTGCCTGCTCTGAAGTAGACTCTGGGCGCACACGGGAAGCGTCGATGCAACTTTCCAACATGGGAACTTGCCTGCGTCACTCCAGGCTAGGGTTTTCTGGAGCCGGAAAACTTTGTCTCGAGTGATGAGCAGTGGTCCAACAAAGAATGCCGCTGGTGCCAAAGTTTCGACAGGGGGACTTGCATTCGCCCTTAAAGAACTCCCCTTGCCGAAACATTAGGGAGCTTCATATTAGTGGACGCAAGCGGCTTGCGTGAGCAAGAACTAGGAGCCATGGTACGGCGCATGCGCAGACACCTACAGTCTGCACATGCGCAGCACCATGGCCCCTAGTCCTTGCGTACGCAAGCCGCTTGCACCCCCTATTGGCTGCAGCGACATTCCTTTTTTGGTCACTGCTCATCTCTCAAAGCCCTGTCCTCCTGTGAACTTTAGTGTGCTTTGAGTACTTTGAGTACGGCATTTGTTGCGTAGGAGTTGCCGACCAGGTTAAGTGGAGGTTTAGGATAACATACGCTGTGGAGAAGCCGTCAGGGCAGGCATTGTAGTTCATGATTATTTTAGTAGATGTTACACTAGGACATACCACTGGACGGACATCGGATTTCTCAATGAGGTTGTGCCTTAGTGTCTACTGGTATTCCCATAAAGTTTGCCGTCAATCATGACATGGGCAGCAAAATCATACAACGAAGCTGTCGCTGACTTTCACAATCATTAACGATGTTTTCTCGTTCTCCAATACATGATAATTTGGCAGGCGTTGATGCCTTTAGCAGCACCTGTTATTCCTTTTCACATATAAAAGAGGCATCATGAAAATGAAGACAAAAGGGATACTGAACAAAAAGGCCTAAAAGAACGGGGGGGAAAAGTCACGTCAAACACACTAAAACTTGAAGATAGATCACAAAATTTCCGCTGAATATAGTTCACTACGGAGTTCACATGAAACACGCTGGAACGCAAAAAGCACCCAGGATAAGTGAGCGCATGACGTCAGGTTGCAAGAGTGCGTTAGAATTCAGACACCGAAAGGATAATAAAATAAGGTAAAATAAGCATGCAGTCATCTTAGAATACCAACTCTATCTCACAATTTCCGAAGAATATCGCTTGCTTCCAGAAATTCTCTGCATGTTGATCGCTTCAAGCCTCCATATTCCTGTGGCCCCTTTTTCTTGTTCGGACTGCCCGCTTTGAGAAAGAGGCGGCACTGGTACCCGAACTTCATCTAGTGAATATATGAGCAGGTCTAAATTCATGACCAAGCAGTTCAGACAGCAAGTAATGACTAAAGGCATGCTAGTCCACTGATTAACAATAAAGGAATACGGGCATGACATTACTTACTTTCCATTTTTGGCGCTACATGAAGGTCCTAGACCTTGAAACCCTGGAAAATATACTGCATGGCAAAGTTCTGAGCACTTCGAATATTTCGCTATAACAGTTCTCCTATACGAACCAGCGGCCGAATTCGCAAAGGTTTTTGTTTTTGCCATTGGCCGACCGTATTCGTTAATAATATGCCCAGCATCAGGATTCGCTGAAATATTTCTCTTACGAACAATTTTAACGTAAAAGGTTTTAGTGAACACGGGCCCAGGACCTGTAATCACAAAATTATATTACGCTATAATTCTGCCTAAATGAAGACTGCAGCCAATCATGATGCTAGACATAATATTAGCGAAGGCAACTGGCCAATAGCGAACAACACTTACGAAACGAAAAGCGATGTGAATTCGGTGCCAGTTTCGGTTTCGTTTCTTGGTGGGTGTATGTGTCATGGCGCAAAAGGTGACGTGGCACCACAAAATTGTGACCTATTGGCTTCTTTTCTTAGTTGCTCAACCGTCTGCTATATATGCTGTTATACTCGTTGCCCAACCGGACTTCCCTTCTCAATTCCAACCTGTGGATGGGATCTGCATAATGTTTAATACATTAGCATTAGAAGTGTCAAAGTGGAAACAGTATACATACATATACGGGGGTCCGGAGCAGACCGCCACCAGTTGCACTATACATAGTGCAACTGGTGCACTACACATAGTGAAACTATACATAGTTGCACTATACATAGTTGCACTATACAGAGTGCAACTGTTGGTGGTCTGCTCCGGACCCCCGTCAGTTGAACTTCGCTGCTCGACGAAGCAGCACGAGTGTCGAGTGAGCTACTGAACAACACCTTGTAATGTCGTGAATGCGGTTTAAATCATGGATCTGGGACCTCAAAGAGTTGCGACGTAATACTAATGCATTTCTCTCGTATTTACCGCTAAATCACCGCTATTTTTCCCCTTTTTTGCATTCCGGCTTTATCGAAGCGTGGTAGTCATGCTCAGGAATCGAACCCGCTACCTCGTAGTGAGCAGCAGAGCGCGGTGTCTCCTAAGCAATTGCACTGGGAGTTGACGGCGGTTAAAGTGGTTCAGTCGCTTCTTTAAAAAAAATTCGCAGGGTCTCTTATGTTATCCCTATAAGACGACTTGAAGGCGAAAGCCCAAGTGCCGATGCATTAAGGGCAAACACATGGCGTCTTTTTTTTTTTTTTTTGCTGAGTCGTCCACTTGATTCGCTTAGTCATCAGCTTAATTCGCTGAGTCATCCTTCTTAATGCGCTGATTCATCCACTTAATATTTTTTCCCGCGTCATTCAATATAATCGCTGAGTCATCACCTTAATTCGTTGAGTCATGCCTCTTAATGCATTGACATCACCTTAATTCACTTTAATTCTTCTTGTTTCACTTAGTCATCCATCTTATTTCACTTTGTCATCATTCTTAATTCGCTCAGTCGTCCACTCACGTCTAGTCACGCTTTGGTGCGCTCTAACTGCCTTTAAATGGACTGTACGATTTCGCGCCGACGAGCCGGTTTTCGCTCAAGGACGTTCAAGGTCGACTGAACGATGAGACATGTAAGGCTTTCGCCTTAGTAATCCTAGCCCACGTGCGACTGAGTGAACGAGAAGTTCCATCGTATCAGACGCGATCCATCAGTGAGCTGGAATGTGCTCGTATTTTGAAAGGGTAGAAAACCTGTCCAAGCAGCGGCTCACTGGGCTATATCAGCATCTGGGTGCACCCATTAATAGACCCTAATAATAGCTGTCAGGTCTACCCGCTGAAGGGCGAATACTTGAGATAGCTGCGGAAAAGCAAACAGAACTCAAAACACAGATTTGTGCAAACATGCAATGGTCAAAGAAAAAAAAACACAGGAAGAAAGGGAAGATCCACTGCATTGAAACCGGTCGTTCTATCAACGCCGGCATCGAGCGCCGCACAATTAACCTAACGGCTGGGTTGCTGTATTTCTCTTTTCTTGAGTTGTGGACCCCCTCGCGTGGCAGATACTTCCTTCAGGAGCCATTCAAAATCCGAACGTTCAATGTGCAGCGTTTCTTTTCCCTGTGCCTTAATTAAAGAGAGAGAGAAAGGCTTTAATGAGAGCTGGAGACGTTACCCCAGCGAAATTCCCGACTGATACTCGAGGTAACTGGGGTAAAGGGTGAAAAAACACCAAAATAAAGGAAAGAAAGGCTCAGAAAATAATTATTCAAAATTAAAAAGCAAAGGTCAAAATTCTGATTAATGAAACGAAGAATGAGAAGAAGATGGTAAGAAAGAAGGTAATAATACAAAACAAGCTTTAAACAAAAGAAACGTATGAACGGGAGTAAATTGTACAGCGCCTGATTAAGGTGTGCCAAAAGGATTAGGTTACACTATAGACAGGTGAAAAGAACGAGCTTGATGATATGCAAATACAACGACCCCTTTTCCAGGAAGTTGCTCGTATCATGGTCGTCGGCTTAGTCATTATCATCCTCATTATCAGCTATGCAGCCGTTGAACGGCCAATAAACGTGGCTCCAGGCTCTGCTTAAAGCGTGGCCACACACTAAAATAGCGTGATCCCGTGAGACACTTGCGGAAGCGTTCGGGACTATACACTTCAGAAGCGGTCATGCTCTGAAGACGACGCGCAATTAAACGAAGCAACGCCGTCGATAATTCTTCCTTCCTTCCTTTCTTTAAATTTTTGTCCGCGCCGAACTCAACCCCTTTGGGTTCTTCTTTTTTTTTTTTTTTTGTGCGCGTGACCGACACCTAGGCGGCAGTCGTGCGCGGAGGCCCCTGCTGGCGTCGATCCGCATCACGAATCTTGTGCAGGACACGTGTCCACCACTGCGCGTTAGTGCGTGACACTGCCATCTTGCGTAGAATTGCGCAACTAACGCTGATCGCTTTCTTTTTTTTTTTGTCGCTTTCCCTTTCTGAAATGTCGACACAAACGCTGCATGGGCCTAGGCCCTTCCTCGCAGAACATTGTTGGTATGTGCCTGTATACATCAAGAAGAATTTTAACATTTTTTACCTCCATATCTGAGCATGAAGAGTACATTTGTACAAAAAATGCAACAATGAAATGCTTTTCACGTAAAGCCTGATTCGTGTAGTCATTAATTAATGATTGTTTTGGACTATCCACAACGGGAATCTCGCTCTCGCCTACCAAAAACACTACTATAGAATATTGTTCATTGCTGAAATCAAGATCTTGAGGTATCCAAGTCGGCGTAGCATACATGATGCGTAGTGCATTACAGGGATAAGTGTGAAAGATTACTTTTAGGTGCGAAGCACCTTATGCGCCCGGGCTGTCGGCGTCTCCTGTCGTAATCGTCGTCGTCGTAGTCACGGTAAGCAAACGGTTCGTGCTCGCTCTCGGCACGCGCTCGTTCCACTGCATGCTCCCGCGTTCGTCGTCGTCGTCATCGTCTTGCACAGCTGGCTGCGTGGCGGCTCATCATTCCAGCGTAGAATTTCCCCTCTCTTCTATCGTAGTAATGGGAAGGCTGCGTTTACGGGGTTATGAATCATTGTTTAAGGCAGTATGAGCCCATTAGCGGTGCATCACTGCATGCTTCGCACCTCCCCAGGTTTCACGTCAGTGGAGCTGCATTTCACTCAATGGGTCATTTGACACTTACGCGTGATTGTGCGGGGCGCATTTTTTTCTTGGTCGCTTCATGACCTCACTTTTACACTTTTATCGACCTTTAGCTGACCAGACGAGCGTTCATCGAACTCTTGACTAGTGATATTAACGTATAACTGCCATTACACCCACGCCAACGCGGTTAACGCGTTGACGTGGGTGTGACGCGCACGCGAGAGCAATAACAGCGACGTTTCGGTAAAGCGGTCATCGACAGAAAGTAAAATTATAAAGCGCGTGGCAGACATCCACGAGCTCGGCGAGCTTCTGTGCGCCGCTCAAAAGTATCATCGGTTATATACTTGTCTCGTGTTTATGTATAATCCCTGAGCAGCGCAAAAGGCGGGCCCGACCCACCCGTAATCATCCGGTAGTTGACGGAGGACAGATACACGGTGCACGGGAACACAACTCGATCTTCCAACCCTTACAGCAAAAAGTGGTTCAATTATACGTAATAAATTCGCCAATTCCGGGGGCACGTAGAGCACGGAGCGCTGGGGTACAACGCTAAGTGGGAGCGATTATTTCTGTGTGGTCCGGTGTGGAGACATGTTTAAAAAATGATCGTAAATAGCAGAGGAAGAAATAAAACGGTGTAGAAGGGTATCTCTCGCCGCTCGTTAAAGCATCCGCTTAGAATTCCTGATGATTGTGGTCGGCGCCGAACTCGACACATCCCCACGGAAAGAAAGAAAGAAAGAAAGAAAGAAAGAAAGAAAGAAAGAAAGAAGAAAGAAAGAAAGAAAGAAAGAAAGAAAGAAAGAAAGAAAGAAAGAAAGAAAGAAAGAAAGAAAGAAAGAAAGAAAGAAAGAAAGAAAGAAAGAAAGAAAGAAAGAAAGAAAGAAAGAACCAACTTGCGCTGTATGATTCTATGCAGCAAACTGTGCACTGTGCTCAGTTTCAAAGAACTGTAAAGGTCCGCAGTGCTCTTCTGGCTTCATCTCCCATATTTGCTTTTTGACAGCCCGTGCATGTGCCGCTTCGCAAATAACAGGCTTCAGTTCGGTGGTGCAGCGTTTTAATTGCGTTGCACGGTTCACTGCATTTACTGTATGAACAGGTCAAACGTTCGTTTATTGACTTCTTTATCAGCGTATTTACCTTTGTGTGCCCAGCGGGCGTGTCGCTACCAAATCATATATTGTGCGGCTAACGAAACACTGCTCCCCGCGCCTTGCTCACGATGCAGAGTTCATTTAGTAGCTCGAAATGACCACCGAGGCATATCCGGAGTAACCAGCTTTTCCTCCTTTTTTTCGAATAATGCGTTCAATAATCCTACAAAGTCAAACGTAGCATTTTATACTACGTCGAGTTTGATACCTTAAAAATCACATCTAAACCCATGTAGCTAAGCGCGAAGCGCGTTGTATCGTTTTTATACGCAGCAGCGAGATTTTAGGTGTAGTAATAGTTCATCATATCAATTACTAATAAACTACATATTGTATTTGTATATATTGTGAGCAAAATATTAATCCTTCATCTTCTTCACCTGTACATAATCATCATCACTGGGCGCGTCGTCTTCGTTCAGCGCGTGGCTCAGCCAAATAAAGGCGACGAGACAGCAGCTGTGCTGCTGCCTTACAAAGTGGTGGAGATTGCTTTCGATCCCAAATTACGTTCCATTCTTTTTTTCCTTCTTACGAACTTTCTTACCATGGCCAGAAATAAAGGTGAACTATCTGTGGTATTTCTTTTACGACAAATTGTGGGTTAATTTGACAATAATTTATCGGAAATATCAATTAAAGGTCAGGAAGTTCTTCGTTTGCCGACCGCAGGTACTGCCCACCAAAAAAAAAAGAGAGATTTGGCGTAATAGATACAAATACTGCAGTGATTCATATATTTATTTCTAGCTTTCACCTTCCAAACTGTTAGTTCCCATCATGCTTATCCGTTTCCTTTAACGACCCAATTCATGGCCGATCCCCCACTGTGGTTATACGCCCCGAAGACTAGGGCCAACAGCAACTAGTCACGTAGGAAGAAGTTCGGGCACCGGGCCGGGCGGTAAGGACGTGCCATCGGGTTTAAGAATCTAGCCCCCCGCAGTGTTCTATACCCCAGATCCGTGGGATCCTGCGCCCGTGTGCAGAACGCAAGTAACCAGGGCTGCCGACCCGAACTGGCCAGGAGCCCGAACGGGCGTCCTGGCCAGCTGCCTGGCCAGGACGCCGGTTTCTGTTGGCGTTCCGTCTTGTGCTTTGAGATGCTGCGCCTTTTTAGCCTGCTTTCCGGACTTTTCCGAACCGTTGCTAAACCCGACCACTGTATTGGTGAGCTCGTCGCCGCATCCCCTCATCACCTCACCCACCAATCATGCAGTGGCGAACCAATTTGTTTGACCGTACTGTGTTGCTCTAGTTTCACTGACGTCAAATTAGCGCCTTGCTTTCTTTGACTTTTCAGTTTCAGTCTTTGTCATTTTCTTTCCCTCCTTTGTGTATAATAAATGTTCGGTGTTGCACATGTACAAACAGTTTTGTCCTCATTTGGATGCTCTATGGTCATGCCCCTCAATAACCCGTTTAAATATAAAGAACCTGCATCACAGGGCGATCCATGTTATGAGGGTTAGAAGGTCTACAGATATGCGTAGTGCATTCGGCTGCAAAAAGGCGATGAAGCCAAGCGGAAGCACCGTCACACTCCACTCACTCGGCTCTGCCGAAGCCAAGGCAGCGTTCTGATGGCTTCCGCTGTTGTCACGATCGGTGTGAGCGCACACATTAGCGTCCCGGCTGAGCCTCACTTTGCATACCGCACCGAGGTTAGCACACAGCTCTGAGTGGTGCGGACAGTAAACGTGAACTTAAATCGATCTAATCCTTCTTTTTTTGAGTGGGGGCGCGAGGGGGGGGGGGGGGGGGGGGGCTGACCAATGCCAGCAATTTGGTTTCGTCTGCACCATCGATGTGCGACGCCCGCTACGCCGCTGGTGGCACTCTTCATCAAGTCAGCTTTCTGAGACGAATTCAGCCCAACGTTAAACCTTTGTCTCCTTTTCAAGGCTTCCCCTTCGTGTTAAATAGACGCTCGTTTAATGCGAAAGCATTATATGCCCCAGTACGCGAAAATCCGGCGTCGTCGGTGGCGGCGTGACCGAGCGATAACACCAAAAATGGCCGACGGCGCTAACAGCAAAAATTCCCAGGTGTCCTTAGCCACGGCCGCTCGTGCCTTAGGTATCGCCTGAGAGACGCGAAGGTGAAAGCCTTGTAAAGCGTACTGTAATCCACCTTAATAATGCACCACAATCACCCTTAATCCAATCACTAATCAATCAATAATTAACGTTTATAAACATTAATTATATATTGTCACCCAGCTAGTACAGCTAGAATAGTTCACCAGCAACAGATAGGCAAAAAAAACACGTCAGCCTTTAATAATGGCTGAACCTCGGAGAGCGCGCGCGCAACCACGAACGTCGTCGTTCTCGCCTCAAGGGGCCAGTGTCACCACGTGCCAACTTATTTCGCGTCATTGCTCCCCTCTCAAAAGCGACCGACCCGGTCGCTTCAAGGGCATGGAGCGAGCAATATGGGCAAGAGTGCCAACATGGAAAGAAAAAAAACATACAGGAATGTACACAGTGCTGAAGCGGTTTGTGAGGGTTGCTTATCCCTCGCGTGCGTAGTACGGCTTCATCCGTACTACGTGGACGACTTCAGCACGGGGACGGCATCGGTTCGAACTAGGATCAGAGCTTTGAGGCACCACCTCATAGTTCACATCACTGAGGCGGCGTACAACTTCGTAGGGGCCGAAATAGCGGCGTAACAATTTCTCCGAGAGCCCACGGTGTCGGATAGGTGTCCACACCCACACGCGGTCGCCTGGTGAGTACTGGACGTTCCGTCGGGTCCGGTTGTAACGGCAGGCGTCGGTATTCTGCTGGGTGCGGATGCGATTCCGAGCAAGCTGGCGGGCTTCCTCTGCTTTCTCGACGAACTCTTCAGTGGTGTCATTCCTTGTGGTTCCGTGGTCTACCGGGAGCATGGCGTCTAAGGGGGTTGTAACGCGACGTCCGTAAACGAGCTCGAATGGTGTAAACTCGGTGGTCTCCTGCACAGCGGTATTGTAAGCAAACGTCACATATGGCAAAATTTCATCCCATGTCTTGTGTTCCACATCAATGTACATGGATAGCATGTCGGCCAATGTTCTGTTCAGGTGCTCTGTTAAGCCGTTAGTCTGGGGATGATAGGCTGTGGTCCTTCGGTGGTCAGTATGCGTCAGCGTGACGACTTGTTGCAACAGCTCCGCTGTAAACGCTGCACCACGATCAGTAATGAGCACAGCGGGTGCAATATTATACACGACTGGACATGCTGGACAGCTTCTGGCCTTCCTTGAGTCACGTCACTATCTGTACCTCACAACGCGACCTTGAAAAATTGAGGCCTAAGGTTATCGCCTTAAAAACACGCCACAACATGCACAAATTGACGTAAATTTTCTCAGGGAGGTTCCTGTAAACAAAGTAAATTATTGGCTTTAAAAAGAGAACTGCGTGCATTTCGATCTGGATGGGATTCGAACCCGGGCCTCCAGGGTACGAGGCGAGCACGCTTTCCCGACGCCACGGCGGCCTCATGACTTTGGCTGACTAAAGGTGTGCCTCGTGCACGCGTCATTGCACACGTCACGTCACAGCCATCTGGCCGAGTGAAGGTGTGGCCTAGTGCATGCGTCATTGGGCACTTGACGGTGCAGCCATTTGGGGAGGAGGTGGCGCCACGTCATTAGTGCATAAAATGAGCGCGCTGCCTCCCGCGCGTCACTTGCTCTTAGGATTTCATCGGTGCTGTGTCTACTGCGATGCACTGTTGACTGTATAAAATGAGCCGGTCTGTGGGCAACGTATACGCAAACACCGAATCAGCAGAAAGAGCTTTAATGCATGTCGAACACTTCAATCTAAAACATTTCACCAAAGGGAATATAATACTTTCTTATTCCCGCACGTCAGCAGTCTGAAGTGTCTCTGCCGATTTTTTTTTTTCATATTCCATCAGTTTCTTTAGCTGTGCACGTACGTATGTGCACAATGTGCACTGCACATTGTGTCGACTATCTTGTCGCGTCCACGATATTGGCCATTGATTCAAGCACGCCGAAGTTGAAAGCTCGCTATAATGTGTATGTTCGTTATGTGTGTTCGTTTATATGCTCACTTGCTAACGACATTTCCACCTATATAGATGCCTTGCACTGACGTCATCCCAACCGCCATGCTCGAAGACCGGTACGATGAGAAGCTGCGTCTGTTGGCGTCTCGCGCCGTGGTTCTGCCAGTTCTGCCGTGGTTTCGTCTCAGAGGCAAGAAGCCTTCCGACCGCGCCTCTGTCGCTCGTATCCTAGAAGGTTCCTCCACTAAACACTCAAGCCCTCGACTCAAGAAAGATAATGGCAGCGCCGCTCCTCAGCAGAAGTGGTCACTGCGCTTCATTGACACTCGGCATCAATTCTTGAGAATCGAGGCGTCTTCTGCAGTCGAAGGGTGGCGCTGCGCTCAGCTCGGAGAAATGGAGGAACAGCTTCGAGTCGAACGAGGTTTGAGAATACGGGGGCGTGACACTGAAGCAGGTTGCCCAATAGGTGGATAGCAAAATGACGATGTCGTCAGCTAGCGACTTCCGGTTCGAGGGCTAGCGCTTCTGTTGCTTCGTTCAGCCTTGTCAGTAGTTTCTACAGTGCGATTTCCCACTGTTCGTGAAGAAAAACGCTTCAGCAGCGTGATTATGGTGGGCTATTCGGCACTAGGGTGCGCGAACTCTTCCGTGAAAGGAAAAAAAATGTTTCGTTTTCCATGGAATGAACCGCACAAACGTAAATGGGCAGTTGCCGTCAAACGAGCGACCGTGAAAGGCGAGCTGTGGGTACCGAACGTAGGAGCCAGAATATGTGAAGATCATTTCGTCACAGGCAAGTGTTTTGGCGAATAGCTTTGTCTACTAACGTTATAGTACAAATACCCCCTTTTTAACAATCAGTTAAATACACACAGGTGCACCCAGCAAAGATCCTCAGCACATTGATTATGTGCCGTCTTCATTCCGGTACAACGAAAAGCCAACTGAGGCTGCACGAAAGAGGGAGGAGAGATAACGTCAAAATAATTCGTGCACTTTTCAGATACTTAAATCAGCGCTTTCTATCTGCAGTTATACACGACATGCGTCTCTTGAGAAAAAAAACGGGAGACTGCGAAGGCACAGCAGCCGACGACATGGCGCTCGCTGGGCACCGCTGCAGACAAAACAGCGGACGAAGCGATCGACTGCACCGTTTGTTATGGGAAGCGTTACAAACAGTCACTTATTAGGTTGACTTACCACTTATTAAAAACTACTTCTTAAATTAACGAACATTTATTTGCGCTCGACAAACGTTTGCGCAACGTTTGCGCTTGATAAACGTTATATGACTATTTGACGCGACACAAACACGTTAGGACATGAAATGCCTGCCACCTAAAAATACACGAGTCTAATGGCGCCAACATAAGTACGAAGGAGCAATAGCTCACACCTACGTTTTGGAACTGCCTAGCAGTGCTTGTATCGTGTTTTTTCACCAAAGTTCCGCAGTATATAAAAGACAAAGCGCGTGAAGCATGGTCATGAAGTGACGGTGGCATAGACGGTGTGGTGATCTCGAACCGGAAGTTGTAGCAGAATACCCCGTACCCCACAATCCCTTGCAACAACCGAGATTTTGCTATCCACCTATTGGCAGTGAATACGATACACTGACGCCATCGAGCCGCCATGTTGGAGGTTCAGCAAGGTAAGAAGCTACGTCCGCGACGTCATTCATTTTACTATCAAAGGCTGTGGAAAAAAGCCGCTGATGAAGGCTGCCAGCATTTGCGATTTCGTCAAGTAAATCAATCAGTCGCCCTCCAGAATGTATACAATTGTCGTATAAATGAAACAGTGGCGCACCGACGGGGGGGGATTCGGGGGTTGGAACCCCCCCCTGAGGCCGACTTAACCCCCCCTTTTGTTTAACCCCTTTTCATTTCTTACGCATTTGAGTACTGCAACTAAGATGTAAGACGCGCAATCGTCTGCACACTCGCAAAAAGCGCATTTTATTGACTATTTCCCGTGAAGAAATCGAAATTAGTGCGGTTTAGATGGTATTGGCAAACTTTCAACCCCCCCTGGCAGAGATCCTGGGTGCGCTACTGAAATGAAAGGACTATGGGACCAACGCGACATGCACGCCGAGCCCATCCGTGATCCCAGAATCCCACAATTCAACGAGTGTTCGCGCCTCGTGGCGCCATCTCGTGGCAGTCCGCCACTCCCCGACCCGACCCGACCCGCGAGCTTGAATGTGATTGTGTTTTGCACGCTCGGTCAAGACCATCGCGGAGGCGCCGACTGTCACCGTATGACCGTCTCGCGTACAAAGGGTAACGCCAAGACGACAACAGGCAAGTGGTGTAACACTCATAAAGCCAACCGATTGACAAGCGCAACCAGCAACGAACGTTGGAGCAATAGGCCTAACGCGTTGCGGCCGCCGAAGCCCGATTGGCGACACCGGATTGGCACCGCCAGAGTACGTGCAGTGATAGTGCGCAAATAGCTATGTGCGTTTGCATGTGAAAAAGCTTCATTCGAACCTCCAATCAAAAGACGGCCCACTTTGACGACAGTATGTCCAAACCGCGTAACCGCACAACGAAAAAGCCGGACGCCGCAACGGAAGAAGAATCAGGCATGGTACAGTGTGGCAACTGTGAAGGCTGGACCCACTTGGAGGACTCCCCTTTCTCCACCCTAGAAGAGGCCGAGGGGAAGACATACACATGCAGGTTCTGCACCAAGATATCTGCACTATGCACCACAATAGCATTGCAGGAGCGAAAAATGAGGGAGGAGATTGACCTGCTGGTGGAAACAATGAAATACCAGTGGCAAACATCAGAAGCCACAAATAAAGCAGAAATACAAAAACTCACTCATGAGCTCAACACAGAACGTGCTTTACGTGAAGAACTCTTGGCAAAAGTGACGGCTCTCCAAGACTGCATTGAAAACCCTGGACCCACACAACCCCACCAGACCGATGACACTATTGTATCCAAAGACGACGGCAGGTCTTCAATCAATAAGACCAATCCCTCCCCCTCCAGCCTAGAACAAATCCCAGAGAAAAAAACAAGCTCCCCTACAGAAAATGGAGAGTCCGAGGAGAAAAATGAAGCAGGCCCATGGATCACGGTGGGAAAAAACAACCGTGCAGTGCAACCAGCAAAGAAGCAGCTGACAGCACACGACACAAGCCAGAAACCTTTTTCACAGAAAAAGAACCAACCTGAACAGCAAACCAAGGACACACTACTGCAGCGTAGACGCACAGTGGTACTTGGCGACTCCAATGCTCATCGCCTGAAGAGGCAACTATATAAAGACGTCAGTGATTGGAGGCTTCGGATCACAACGAAACCTGGGGCAACAATGGAGGAGACCCTTCTTCGGGCTGAAAATGAGATCGCACATGCGAACCCATCCGAAGCTGAACTCCAGCTAATACTCCATGTTGGAACCACAGACCTACTAAATAAAAGAGAAGCAAATGGATCCATACAGCAGCTGAAACAGAAACTGCAATCTTGGAGTCAAAATGCACCCCAACATCACTACATAATATGTGCCACACCGGAGCTGACATCACGAGGTCACCACGTGACGGCAGCCTGCCAAGAATGGAACAAGAAAGCCAGCGCAATATGCACCATGCTTGGCCCTCAAGTAGAATTCGTCCCCATAACAGACCAGCTAGTGAATGACAGCCTCAACGACATACACTACACAGAATCAACAGGAAACCGAATTGGACACCTTCTGGCTCAAAAAATTACACATTTTTTAGGGGCCAACCAAGGTCGGCATGCCAGACCCCCAGGCAACCGACGACAATCAACAGGACACGATCAGAAGAATATGAGGTCTCTGCTGAAAGCTATGTCAACAGCACTAGCTCAGCTAAGCCAACCAAATCGCCGCAGGTGAACGCCAGAAATAATGTAGCCGCCACGAAAAGGAAAGAACCCAAGAACATCCAACACACACAAACACCAAAACAATACAGGAGGAGGCACAGAAAGCGGAAAACTCGAAGCAAAGAAAAGAGAGAATTTAAAATATGCCTATTAAACATGCAAGGCGGCAACAATCTCAAGTGGGCCGAACTCCAAAATCAGATAGAAGATGAAGACATTGATGTATATGCACTAACGGAGACCCACCTCCGAGACGATGAACAACCACTCTTACATTCAGGACTCAATTGGCTTGGACAAAACAGGAGAAGAGGCCATAAACGAGGAGGTGGAGTTGGCCTCATCACTAAAGGCCAAAACTCACCGACACCAAAGAGTGACTCCCAAGAACATATGTGGACCACAGTGAAAATTGATAAATACCCCCTCAACATATGTGTCACATACATGGCTACCAGCTCAGAACAACAAACGTGGAATGACAATATCTATGACTGTATCAAAAAAGATATAGAACAAACCTACAAGAACAAGCCAGTCCTCCTTATAGGAGATTTCAAGTGCCACATAACAGAGCTAGATGGCTACGAAAAAAATTCAGCTGGTCTCCGCAAGCTAGTCAAACAGTGCAACCTGCACATAGCCAACCTGGACCCTACTTGCAACGGAACATACACATGGTCACGTAATTTAAGCAAGACCGCTATTGACTATGTCCTGTACAATGACGAGACAACAAGGCAACACATACATATATCATCCATACACATAGATGAAGAGAAATATAACAACTGCGGAAGTGACCACAATAGAATTACAATAAGCTTAAAGCGGAATCAACCTCGAAAGGACACTGCGACAAAGCCCACCAAAGCACACTGGAAAGTGAAGGAAGACCAGCGCCTTGAAGCATTTGCCAGAGATTTGGAGCTAGCAGTAGAAGAACCACTGACCTATAAAGAATTCACAGAAAAATGTCTATCAATAGCTCATGAAACCATTGGAAAAACAACTGGAAAAAAACGATCGAGGGCGTCGCCATGGTTCGACAAGGAGCTGAAAACAGAGATACAAAAACGAAAGACACTCTCCAGACAGCACCGCCATACACCTGAAGAGAACACAACCTTAAAATATGTCATCTGGGAACAATACATGACACAAAAAGAACGAGTCAAAACTATGGTTGCAAAAAAGATAGACAAAGCCTTCAAGCAGCAAGAAGAACAAGTAACAAAAGAGCGACAACACTACAGCCAGAAGTTCTGGGCCTATATACAGACCCTGGAACCAAGGGACGACCTGCACAAGGCTGTCGCGTTCCTAACAGGTGAGGGATGTATTCTTCACATAAAAGAAGAAATAGAACAATACATAACACACCACTTTGAAACCATGCAAGCAAACTACGCAACACCACTGCACCAACCCCCAAACAACACAATGAAATGCTGCAATGCACCACCACACAGTGAGACTCTATCCGGTGAGATCACAATGGCAGAATTAAAACAACGCATCGAGGACTTAAAGAACCAGAAAGCATCAGGCCTTGATGATATTCCGAATGAATTTCTCAAAGCTCTCCAAACAAAAGCAAGAGAAACGCTACTCCACTGTTTCAACGACACCCTTGCGACACGAGAGATACCAGAAGCTTGGAAAGAAGCCCGAATACAACTTATTCACAAAGGCAAAGGGAAAGCAGAAAATGACATCAATGCCTACCGTCCAATAGCTGTGCTCAGCAACATTTTAAAGCTCTTCAGCGCAACTCTAAACCGTAGACTACAAAACTATTGTGAAAAGAACAAACTGTACAGTGAATCACAAAATGGCTTTCGCCCACAAAGACGAACAAGTGATCACATTTTCACTCTCACCCAAACAATCGAAATGAAGCACAAGGAAAAATCGCAACTTTATCTGGCCTTCCTAGATCTAGAAAAAGCCTACGACTCTGTACCGCATCCCAAACTATGGGAAAAGCTTGAAAACATGAAATTGGACCAGGAATTTATTGAAATACTGAAAGCACTTTATAATGAATGCACAGCAGTTTATGAAGTACATGGATTTAAATCTCAGAAAGTGAAACTAAAAGCTGGATTAAAACAGGGATGTCCTCTATCACCGACCCTATTTAACATCTATATAAACAACCTACTGGGAGCACTAAACGATGAGGGACCCGGAGTGAGACTGTCCACAATAACAACAGACCACCAAGAGGTGTACACAAAAATCTCGTGTTTGGCTTTCGCTGACGATATTGTGCTTCTAGCTGAGTCGGCAGCAGACCTACAGGACCTTCTGGATATCTGTTCTCGAGTAGCGGCTGAGGACTACCTCAAGTTCAACACAGAAAAAACGCAATGGATGAGTCTAAACACAAATACTGAAGGAATGACATTCACACTACAAGGAAATTCAATAACAAAGACAACAACCTATAAATATCTTGGAATTGAAATATCAGACAAGAAAGACTACCTCCAAAAACAAGTTAATTCGATAATCAAGAAATCGAACCGTCTAAAAGGCCGAGTATGGCACCTATCCCGACATTCGTACAACCCTTATTCAGTAGGTCGCACACTATGGAAAACACTCGCAGTCCCAGCAACAACATACTCAACGGACACATTAACATACCCGACCCAGACAATAAAATGCCTAAACCGGCACCAGAACGAACTTGGGCGATGGCTACTGGGAGGAAACATTTTCACAGCCAATGCCGCAATAACAGGTGAAATGGGTTGGTCAACGTTTGAAATTCGAGAAGCAAGATCAAAATTGCAATACATGGGCAGACTGAAATTTATGTCCGAAGCCAATTACAGCCGCCGAATATACCCACACCTGCGGTATAAGGGCATAAAGACCCTCTGGATGCAACGACTCGCCTCCATCGAAACAAAATTCGGCCCAAACCCAAAGCCAAACAGGAAACCAAAAATGAAAGCGAATGGCGTAAAGAAGTGAACAAATATATAACACAGACAGGCACACACATATGGCGCACAGCGACCGCAAAGAAAAACAGTCTGTCGTGCTATGCGAAACATAAACTGGAACCTGGCAGTGAACCGTACTACAGGGACGACAGACCGAGCGCACTACTCTTCCAAGCTCGCACAGGATCTTTTGCCACTCAACAACGACGACATGAACTGTTCGACTCGGACCCTTCATGCCGTTTGTGCGGTGCCCCCGAAGAAACCATTGCTCACGTCTTACAGGTCTGCCCATGCCTGCATGATGAACCCCGAACATCGCCAAGTTTGACCGAACTCTTGGGCCTGTCCGGTCAAATGGATGAAGCACAAATCGATCGGATCCAGTCAACGAAGAGCCTATTGCTGCGGTGGGAACGGCTCTGCAGACAAACCGAAAGCAGCCCGACCGGGATAACACCCAACACACCTCCTCCACCAACTGCGCACACCGGCACGCCACCGCTTGGACATCGATGCGAAGACGACGGCCGCGCGGAAAGCAGAGTGGAGCCCTCGCCGATCCTTTCTCAGCACTTGCGTGGGGCACATTCAGATCTACCCCTGTGCCATTGACCAAGGAGCTACGAGATGCGACCCAGCTGATGCTTCGTCGGCGACGGCAAACTTTGGCTTGGCTCGTCTTGGCGTGGTGTTTTTCGCAAAACTCGTGAACGGGGTGCTCTTTCGCGAAATTGTGGTGAAACTTGACGGTACACGAACCGAAAACTTAAGTGAACTGTGTAAGACAACATAGACTATATATTTTTCCTGTGGCGCCTAAAGCGCCTGCCCTGCGTCAAAAGGGACTAGGAACAAATTTACTTACTTAGTTACTCCACCCCGCGCAACTGAGTTACAGTTACATCGGCGGGCCAGTTCCGAGGAGTGCCCACGTGTGAGGCGGCGAGTGCACCCTGTCGTACACCCGCTAGATCGTCGCTCCCGATATAAACCAACTCCGCGTAGCATTTCAACTTCCGCGCGCCCACACGCTGCGCTAGCTAGCCCCGAGCCAAGCCAATCCTGCACGAGGCGCCGAACTGTCGAGGGCGATAAAGCGCCCTCCGTGTGTGGCATACTAGCTAGTGTCTGCCCAATACCTCTCGAGGAGGAATACGCACCGCAGTACGGCTATATCTACTGCGCAGAGCATCGTCTATTTCAACTGGCGACAGGTCGAGACCTTTTTGGTGGGGTCGTTCGTTGTTTTTGCCGATCGATGCCCACCGCTCCTGTGCACGTCTTTTTTTTTTTTTTTCATTTTGATTGCACGCAGCGGTCTACTACACACTTTACAACGAGGTGATCATTAACTTCCTCTAACTCTTATTACAGCTTCGTTCTTTCGCTTTTTTCACGCAGACGCAATTGATGGTCGTATTTTCTTTGTGTAGTTATGCTTTTGAGAATTCTTCTATTCGTTTCGCACCTTGTCCTCTTTCTGTCTGTCTATCTCTTTATTTCCGTATTAATTTCTACGTATATCTGAATATACGTATAGGGGTAGAAACTTGGAGGTTAACAAAGAAGATCGAGAACAAGTTAAGGAGCACACAAAGAGCGATGGAACGAAAAATCTTAGGACTAACGTTAAGAGACAGGAAGAGAGCGGTGTGGATCAGAGAACAAACGGGGATAGCCGATATTCTAGTTGACATTAAGCGGGAGAAATGGAGCTGGGCAGGCCATGTAATGCGTAGGATGGATAACCGGTGGACCATTAGGGTTACAGAATGGATACCAAGAGAAGGGAAGCGCAGTCGAGGTCGGCAGAAAACCAGATGGGATGATGAAGTTAGGAAATTTGCAGGCGCAAGTTGGAATACGCTAGCGCAAGACAGGGGTAATTGGAGATCGCAGGGAGAGGCCTTCGTCCTGCAGTGGACATAAAATATATGATGATGATGATGATGATGATGATGATGATGATATCTGAATATCAATCGCTATATCTCCTTTTATGTCCGTATCTTCCTATCTCTGTCTATCCTTGCTTATTGTTATTTATTTATTTATTTATTTATTTATTTATTTATTTATTTATTTATTTATTTATTTATTTATTTATTTATTTATTTATTTATCCAGTCGAATCTCTCTCGCCCGAGCTAGCGCTCGGTGCAATCGCCAAAGTCTGCTGTCTTGTCCTTCTCCCTTTTCACCTTCACTAAGCTTATCACACTCACCCTCGACCTTTTCCGAGCTAAGGAGGCCACATCCACGAAGAAAAAGTTTTGTTTTAAATGGAGTCCAAACAATTCACATTCTCGTAACGCGCGATGCTCGCACGGCAGCCGACAGACGACGTTCGCTTCCCTTGAGCCGAACAAAACTCAAACGTAGGATGCATGCAAAGCACTTCGCTAACTTTACGAGCTTCCACGTAACACGGTGTATGTCACTGACCAATGGCTACCGCTGTCGCTTTACGAGCAGAGATGTAAACACAGCGCAGGTCACCGACCGAAAGTTCAAGCGCTTGAGAAATCGTAACAGGGACCCGCGTATCGCAGGTGGCCGTTGGCGTCGCCCATCACCGCAACTGCAAGGGGCGGCAGCTTGCGAAGGTATGCCACCCGAGGTTATCCTCGGACTCGCTCATTACGAATAACTGAGATCGGTGTGGCGGTGTACAAAGTTCCTCGCTAAGTTTACGAGCTTCAGCGTAACACGGTGTTTGTATCGGTCTAATGCGTGTCTCGCTGACTTTACGAGTACGGTAGTAATGGAGCGTCGGAAAAATCTTAAAACTAAGGACGGCATAGCGCGGAACAGCATCGCCTCTAGCGGTAGCAGCCCCGTCAGCTTACGAGATAGAAGCTTGTAAAGATATCCCGTATCGAGGTATGGTTGACTCTCAGAGTTTGAATCACTCGGGGCTGATTGGCGGAGCGGCAAAACGTTTTGAAGTTCAGGAGCTGGCAAGGTGATAGGTGACTAGAATACTATATGCAGTAGTATACGCTGCAAAGGTAACGACTGGGTTACCGTATTTCGTAATGTGCATCGAAGAAGCGCATTCTCGCTGTGCATGTTTGCACAGTGTTACAGGTCCTCTATAAGTACACTATACTACAGCAAGAAAGGACTCCGAGATTTTCGTGGCACAAACACACAAGTACACATACATATACATGTCAAACCCGAATGTAACGAACCCGGGTATGGCGAATGGTGCTTGATGTCGAACAGACAAGCCTTTAATTTTTCACGATATTGAGGCAAAAATACGTGAATCTTTTACAACGAATTGGACATTAGATATGCGCGTATGAGCGCCACAACCTGATCCATAAAACCGCCCTGCCATGGCCTTTACATACATACATACATACATACATACATACATACATACATACATACATACATACATACACACACACACACACACACACACACACACACACACACACACACACACACACACACACACACTAATATACTACATACATACATACATACATAATACATACATACATACATACATACATACATACATACATACATACATACATACATACATACATACATACATACATACATACATACATACATACATACATACATACATACATACATACATACATACATACATACATACATACATACATACATACATACATACATACAATGTATCGCATGTGGGAGATAGTACAATCGTTGTCCTCGAGCTGGATTATTCGAAGAGGAAGAAATTACCAGCACGAGAAATAGAAACACATATTCAACTAATCAACCAAAATTTACTAATGAACTTGCTAATTAACTACATTATGGCATATATTGCAATTAACTAATTGTAGCCGGTGAGCTTGCAAGACGTATCTCCTTGAAATGAACCTCCAGGATGAATATCCGTATATATAAGGCAAGAAATTTCTCCGTTTCGACTTCATATAGTCGTAAATACATTTTATTATTAAATTCCGGGGTTTTACGGGCCCAAATCACTGTCCGATTATATGAGGCACGCCGCAGTGGGTGGCTCCGGTATAACTTCGACCACCTGGGTTTCTTTAAAGGTACAGTGCTCAGCTATTGAAACCGATGTCGGACAGCATGGCGGCCGCCAGTTGTTGCGCCACTGGTGATAGCTGGGTGATCGCTGAGGGGACCAAATGCAGTTACGATGCATCAAAAGGCTTCTCGCTTTCATGTACGTGACACAAAATGTATCATCTCAGTGTCGTCAGCGCCCACCGGTAACGCAAAAAATTTCCGGCGGCCATTTTGTCCGAGATCGCGTTTCAATCGCTGAGCACTGTACATGCGTTCGATTGTGTATTAATATTGCTACGGGGAGAAAAGGCGCTTGACAATACATTTACAAGATATGTACAACGGGAAGCAGCCATACATACAAGATGAAACCCATGCGCGCAAGTATCGGCGATCGTCGTCTTCGTCAGTCCTATCATCATCGTTCGCCGCTACAGCGCATCGTTGCAGTATATATTATGCAAGGCGAACCACGCAGTTTTGCTACAACAGTAGAGACAACAAACAAACTAATAGGCTAAAGTTTTAAATAGAAGACTGCTTAACGCTTTTTTGTAGGAAGGAGTGATTTTACAGCAGTAAACTGTTTCGCCTATCTCTAGGTGTAGATTCAAGAGTTCCACAACTTCGTCTGCGTGCGTTTACCACCACTTAAGCGATTGCGCTTACTCCGTATCAGTGAGACCTCCCCGAAGGAACAGCTTGCCGTTTCATCGCGCCGAATCTTAACTTCGCGGCAAGCCGAGCAACTGTATGCGTAAAACAGCACTCAGTGGTCAAGGCAGGTCCGTAAGAAGAGCTGGGGTGGGTAGATAAGCGGCGGCGCGCTTACCGAACAACAAACTCAAACAAGACGAGCTGCTTGTTTAGTTTGGTATAGCTTTATCTGTACGACAGCACTCCATGACGTTACGCAATGATTATGTGAACCGTTGAAAGCCGCAAAAGAAGCGGAACCGAAAGCTACATAGTGTGCGCATCACGCACGCATGGTACCCTGTAGGTTACTTTTGATGCTGGCGATCTCCAATTAACAAAACTTGTTTGCTTGCTTGCTTGCTTGCTTGCTTGCTTGCTTGCTTGCTTGCTTGCTTGCTTGCTTGCTTGCTTGCTTGCTTGTTACCTTGCTAGCTTGTCTGTACTTGGCGTAGCGCCGATGCTCCTACAGTCCTACTGTTTAGATGAACTTGTTGCGGCAGTGCAGGACACTCAGCCACGCCTCCCCTGATCTCACTGTCTACCCCCTATATACCCCAACGATGTTTTTTTTTTCTTCCTAATATTATTACTAAAGCAAATAGCTTCCTTTGCTACACCCGTCGTTGTTGCTTAGTGGCTTTGGCATGGCGCTGCTAAGCACGAAGTCGCGGGATCGAATCCTGGCCGCGGCGGCCGCATTTCGAAGCGGCCGAAATGCAAGAACGCCCGTGTATTGGGTGCACGTTAAAGAACCTCGGGTGGTCAAAATTAATCCGGAGTCCCTGATTACGGCATGCCTCATAATCAGATAGCGGCCCTGGCACGTAAAACCCCAGAATTTAATTTTATTTTCCTCTGCTTCTTTCACCCGTTTTCGTGGTTGATCAGTGGTCGGTGGTCGGACTAGCGATAAACTGCCCGTGCAAAGCGCGCGTGCTCCCGCGCAATTAGCCGAGTTGCAGGGCGCGTTGAGCGACAACTTTATAGCTATTTCATAAGCGTGTGTTATTGCGCGTGTGCTTTGATGTATCTGAAGGTTTAAACGGGGTAGTGGAGCACTCGGGCAAGGAAGGTTTAGGTTGTTTTCTTCATGCGCACGCTCGCTCCTTCGGGCTACTATGACGATGTTTGACAATCATCGTCAATGGTTTCTGCGCATTTTTTTCATTGCGATAGCAATTATATGGACACTCCAGGCGCATTTCTGCCGTCAGCGTCGCCGTCGCCGTGAGGTTCCGTATAAAGTCCAAGGGCGATAAAATCATCGCCGCGCGCCGTATGCTGTATGTGCGAGTGAAAGCGTGCGACGGTGATCCGGCGATCGCAGCTCAATCTCGCCAACGCGGAAGGGAGGAAAGCGGGAAGGAAGGGCGCCGTTTACCGTCGCGCGCGAGGCGCAACTGTCCGATTACAATACAATACAACCTTAATAGTGCGTAAATTACTGGCGGGATTAGATTTTTTTCCTTGGTACATGATACGTTACAGCGATACCCGACATGTTACAGGACATTTGCGCACGCGCGTCGTATACCGCGTATTCAGCAGCCGCTGAGCAGACCACGCGGCGCGGATGAAGACATCTTGAGGGGCACTCGGTCTTCCCATCGGCTAAGACGTCCCGCAGCTTCCACATTGATGAAAATGACTCGTGAAATGGAGTATCGGCTAAGCAGGTTTGGTAGAGACGCGGCATTAGCGAGCCTTTCTTGTGGCCACATGTTGCTCCGAGCGCAGCGATGTGGCTCTGTCAGAAGCTGTGCTGGCGCGGAGGTGTACCCAGCGCTGGTCCCGAGAGAAGGCGACTCAAGAGAAACTTCCGGGAAGTAAATACAAAAAACGAAAATAAAGAACACGACGAGGGGACGTCCCGTAGGGAAAGCGCGAGCTTTAGCTCGGGCGAACCGCTATCGCGATGTCTCGGTCCGTACTCGTAAGTCACGGCTGCCCTCAGATAACCGAGCTTCCGCGTGTAACAGCGACGATCGACCTGGTGGTCGCAGTGTAGACAAACTGTGGCACACCGAGGCCACCGCTGCGTGTGTGTGGGGCGGAGAGGCGCACTTGTTCGGACTACTGTTTTGCTGTACATTATCCTGAAGGAAATGCGAGTGAAAAGAAACAAGAAAGATCGGGCGGTCTTGCTCGAAGAGCGAAACGCTGGACACGGTAGCTCGATTTGGCTAGGTTTGGCGTTTAGCTTGAGCTGCTCGGTTTTGCTAACAATACGCATCCACGTAATCTTGGCGCGACGCAGCGCGCGAGTCAACTTCTGCTGCGCAGCGTAAGCATCGGCGTGGCAGCATGGCCTCTGAGATCGGAAGGGGCGCGCGCCACCCGATCTCAGTGTCCATGGTAGTAGATATACCAGGCGCTTTACAACGCTGCCGTGATGCGGTGTTCCAGGCATAGCTCCTCGGTGACGCGCGACATGAGACCGAAGGAAGATCGTCGATCGACGCTTGTGCTTCAACTTTACTGTCGGCTCCGCTAGGACCACACTGCATGCAACTAGCTGAACAGCAGGAACGTACGTGTTTGCGCGCCCAGCGCTCATTCCCGATATCAGTACGTAGACTACGAAACGGGGGCTAGTTAGTATCTAACGGGAAAACAACAAACTGTGCTTCCGCCCTCAATCACACCTGAATCCACTGAGCTGGTGGTTAGCAGCAACGCGTTAACTGCAAAACTAATATTTTTAAAGCGAAGCTTTCTGGCCGAGTTCGAAGCACTTCTTCGCGCGTATCTGGCCTCTAACGCCGCACGCGTGTAACAAGATGGTGGCGCCACCTAAGAACGGTACAACGAAGAAGTAGTTTGCTGTTTCAAGCACAGAGTTTCATACAATAATTACTAATGGAAACCGTGGCGCAATTGTGTACGGGGGCTGCATGCAAGCAGGGAAATTCAGCCAGCATGCATGGGAGTGCTGGTTCGTACATGGATTTGCCTAAACTTCGTCCTTTTGACTTCGAACAGCTTTGTGACTTTGCAAAACTCATCATTTTCAACAAAGTATGGAATTATAAATAATTAAAGAAACATTGTTCAAATTGTACGACGGCAAAATTTGAACGCACGGCCTCTAGCACACGAGACTTGCAGGCCTAATATTGGAACCATCAAGCCACGCACGCGCGCTTCGACAAGTGGTATACAGAACGCCCTTTTCTCGCGGGCGAGCCAGTGCGTTCCGATTGGCAGTTGCGCTAGAAGAAGAAGTCGCATCGGAAACATCACGAGTGCAACACGTACGACGCGATGGATCACCACTGAAAATATAAACAAATAATATACCGGGTGTCCCAGGTAACTTAAAGCAAGATTTTTAAAGAAAACAAGATCTCCGGAGAAATTGTACCAACTGCATATTAGAGGTCGTCGTGCGTACTTACAACCACTATATTTTTCATCACTAAATATTGAATAATTGTTTTTATTTGGGCAACTTTTTAATTGTCGCTTGAATGTCAAAACATGTCTATTATAAAGCTGTAGAGTGCCTCAAATAACCTCGGATTCAAGCATTTCTTTCGTGCTAAAGTTTGTTTTGTTGTTATTTCCGAGGGAAAAAAAATGCCAACGCCCGCGAAATACGAAACAACCACGTGATGGGGTTGTGGACGAGGGGCCGTCCCGTAGGGAGCTCGAGCTTCAGCTCGGGCGCCACTGCTATTGTGCTTCGCACAAGCGTGAAATGGGCAAACAAGCACGGCCGCAGTCCGACTGCGAAAATTAACTCTCTCTCTCTATCGTTTCGATGTGTTCACCCGACGCACAGACTTATCAGGTAATGTTTATCCAACGGGGCAAATTACTGCAGCAGTCGTCGCCTTCCATCGCTCTCACGCGCTTCACCCATTCCTTCCTTGAAACAATAGAATAAAAAACTGTTTCCTTTTCTTTCGCAGTCTTAGGCGCTTTATCGCTTCGTCAGCGCTCGGCCAGTAGCATACATTTGAGCCGTTATGTGACAAGAGGCGGAGGCCCATATGCCTACAACCGACGTAACGCCCAGTCACTTGCCCGTGGACACAGTCGGGCTGCGGCCGTGTTTGTTCAATCATTGCACACTTGAGCGCAGCATAATAGCCGTCGCGTGAGCGCCTTATCACGTGATTTTTTTAACACGAAAGTGTTTTATGCCGGGGTCCACCAAGACTTCACTGACGTATTTCCGTCACGGAAATACGTCAGTGAATTTCCGTCACGGAAATACGTCATAGAACATAATACAAAGAAAGAAACCAGAAGAAAAAGTTCCACAAACATGCAAAATTTGGAAATCGAACCCACGACCTCTCGGTCCGCGACGATAGATCGCCGAGCGTTTAACCCATTGCGCCACAAACGCATTTGCAGAGAGCTACACAGACGCGCCTTATATATCTAACACTCCTCCGTGTACCCGCGCTCTTGCTCGGGGCGGTGCCGCCGCCTACGAGCAGAAAAGAGAAGTACTGCATTATGACACTAACGCGCACCGACAGTGAACGCTTCGGTGGTCTCAGCACTACGACGCCTCGATGCCAGCATTCGAAGGGACGCTGGCATCAAGAAGCACTACCAACGCCACCTCAGCACAGCGGAGCGTGGCCTCCGCAATTAGCTCTGAAAATGTTTCTGAAGTTGATCGCGGAGGCTGCAATTACGACGCGCTGTACGCGCTGATTTGACTCGGTGACGATTCAGTTACGTGCTTTGTCTTGCGCGTTGTATTAGTGTGTCAGTTACGTGCTTCGTCTTTCGCGTTGTGCTAGCGTGTGCAGCGTAGTGCAGCTTCCATATGCACGACGGTTGCTCATGGTCATCGACGTTGGTAGTCGTGATGGAGGAGACGTGCCACCAGGCGTCAGCGTGGGTGCATCAACGCCTAAGGGCGCTTTAGCCACAAAACACCAATAGACATTATATATCAATGTGCAATAAACATTACACTACTTCTGTGAAGACACGTTTCACTTTCGTGTTCTATACCGATTCCTATATAAGAGGGATCAACCACATTTTTTCCGTGTTTCACGGGCTTTTTCTTTTTTTTTTTTTTTCACGGCGAAAAGAACCAGGCAAATTTTAGCGAGGAAAAAAATGGTTGAAACCGAGGTTATTTGACGCGCTCTGCAACATTCAAGCAATGATTAAAAAGGTGACGAAATAAAACCAATTAATTAGTATTTAGTGATGAAGAAAACCACTGATCGTAAGCACACGCGACTACCTCTAATATGCAGTTGGTGCGATTTCTCTAGAGCCCCTGGCGTTCGTTTTTTTTTTTTTTTCTGTAGGCTTGGTTCAAGTTAGCTAGGACACCCGGTGAATGTGTGATGTACTATATAATATATGTGTATATAATTTTCAGTCTGCCTATACTTCAGTGCACATAAAATCGTTGCTTCGTATAACATGCTACTATTTAATACTAATATTTATATCGCCAAAAACCGCACTTCATGTGCACACACACTACGCGCACCGTTCATGAGCCACTCACGCTAAGAATGATTCCATTTAGGTAGGTATGCCCACTGGAAATGAGTCTACATGATTTTTATGTAGTTTCACATAAAATCAATAAAACAACATGAATGAAACATAATTCTAAAATTCCCAACGAGCGTCTGCACGTCATTGCTTTCGACCGGAAAGCCATATACGACAGATTGCAGCTCTGCGCCTCTTGAGGAACGAAATAATTGACCGAATCTAGGCACCTCGCCGGAAGCATCGCACGGGTTGCCTATATCAATACGTTTATTACTTTTATTTTAACAATAAGTGTCATTCTTCCTCTCTCTCTCTCGTGTTAGTCTCCAACACATACGTAGATGTGATCATAGATTTTCTTACAAATGCTAGAGAGAGAACTGTGGCGACAGAGTCTACGCGAGCTGCAAGCAGCGCACACAAACCAGCATGAGAATGATGGGTAGCACATGGATTTGGCTAAGCTTCGTCCTTCTGGCTTTAAAATGGCTTAGTGACTTCGCGAAGTTATCATCTTTTTTTTAAAAGAAAGTACTGCATTATCAGTATTAAAGTAAACATCATTAAATTGTCCAATGCCATGATTCGAACACAAGACCTGTAGCACAGAAGCTCTATATTGAAACCATTACGCTACGGAGGCGCTGACAAGCCGAACCACTGAAATTAGCAGCTATTATGCGTGCTTGCCCAGTCTAATTACCTTCCGCATTAAAAAAAAAGTATAAATTGCTTTGAAGTTTAGTCCGATTTAGGCCCAGATAAGGCGTAATAAACGAAGCCACAAGAACATCTGAAACCCCACGCACGAAGATCAGACAAATCCATGTACTACCCATTATTCCCGTGGTGGCTGAGCGAATGCAGCACCAGAGCTCCCTCTAGTAATTGTAGGAGACTCTACGCGTGTGAATCCCCACCTGGCTGCATCGCAACGTAAAACAAAACGAAAGCATAAATGACAAAGTCTCATCGATGCGCCGTATGAGAGAGTGACCGTCGAAGTGTGAAGCTTATTGACGCGGAAGGGATTCGAGTGGCGATGACTTGTAGACATTGAGGGAAACGAAAGAAATGTCAAGCAGAAGGCATAAATAACAGTATAGGCGCCACGCGTGGAAGTAAAATCGACACAAAAGAAGACAGGAGCAAATGAAGCTTAAGAAAGACGAGCCGAGGCGAAGACGTTTGTTAGTCTCCCGTCTCGGCTCGCGACCGCCCGGGCGGACTGGAGCACGGCGCGGGGAAAGCGGAGAGAGGTCACGTGAGGCCGAGATATACGACGCTTCCCAGGAACGCCCCGACTCGGGTGAGATCGTTATCGACCTCCCCCCCCCCCCCCCCCCCCCCCCTGGAATGGACGCCCTGATCGTTCCCGTGGTGGTGCAGCCGTGGCCGGCAATTTATGCGCCAGGTTTCCGCTACAGTTAAGTGCAGTAGGCCCGGTATTCCCAGCTATTAAAAAAAAAAAGTGTTTGCACGGCCGAAATACGAGAATAAACGAAGTTTTGTGAAGGTCAGTGTGTCCTCCGCCGAATCAAAATGTGTGGTGGATATTTGCCTGAAAGACCTGTGCATAAGCTTAACTAAATCCTTGCTTTAGCGGTAAAGTCGTGAGGCAAGTTTCATTTCCTTTCTCACGAATTCCGTGACCCGTGCAGTCAGCATATTTCCTCCTTATATTAAGCCTGTCAGTATCCATGGCACTGCTCGTTGCGATTACCTTCGGTTCTAAGATTGTTCTTTCTTTTTTGCCTTCCAAGTATGGTTGTATAGTTCAGTACCGTCAGTGCCATGATTGTATACTGTTCTTTTTGAGGAATCAGGAGCACTACGTGTATTTACTTAGAAGTTTCAAACTTTACCATTCGCCTGAAACACGGCACCTGACAAAGTGTTCACCTAACTCAAAACTAAGGTCATATAACTGTAAGCAAAGCTGCCAAATTTTACGCATCGCAAGCTAAAACAAAAAAAAAAAGTTCGCCAATTCCCACGCGCCGTGGAAATCGCTTTGAGCTTGCGAATAACGCGGTTATTTTTAGTGACAATTATTTAGTAATGCGCTAGCTTTATCAGCATCAGCCTACCTGCGTCTTTAATTACACTCTCTTTGGTATCTGCCCGCATTGCAAACTGCTATAAAACTGCAGAAGGGTTGAAAGTTGCGCTTGATGGTACATTGCAACTTGTGGAGCAGCGCTTTAGGACGGGACGCGCCCATGTGTTATCTTTATGCGTCATTCCAAGTGTTGCACTAATAACTTTGCAAGAACATTTATCCTGCAGCTGTACCAGGATGTTGCCGTTTTATTTCGCGCCGATACCAAAACGAAGGCTTGCTGTGTCCTCTATAATGCTACTGCTTCCAAACAGGACAGCACTTATACAACGAATCGGCTTATATGTTGCACCAACTAACACTATCGCATCCACCTACAACCATCAACCATTCTATAATCAGCTGCGCGAGTACTTTCAAGTCACATCGGGACGTCAGTAATCCTTGCCTTGTGTATCATATTGCGTTTTCTTTTTCCTATTTTATTATTTTGTTTGCTTTTTTTCGTTTGTTTACAATAATTCACATTTCTCGTAAAAACAGCTGCTTTTCCTTTCTTTAGCGCTGTGTATGACATTTGCACTTCAATTATGTAGAGAGAGAGAGAGAGCGTGCTCTATTCTGCTACTCTGCCCTGAGGAAGAGGGAGTGAAAGTATTTGGTTGGATGAGGATGATAAGTGGTGAGTGCTTATGTACATACATTAGACGGTGGCCCTATACTAGAGCCGCTCGTCTATATAGCTTCGTGTCATGCAGGAACTTCAACAGCGCTTCAGTTGTTCCGCATTGAAGTTCCAGTGTCAGGCAGTGTCAGGTCGAGAATAGCGTCCTCCGGCAGCGGTAGCCTGCCAACGCGGCTAGGTCCAACTTCCTTCGCTCCAGCATAACGTATTCTTCTTGAATGATAATACTGGCTACCTTTCACTTATGCCTGTTTCTGTTTCTAAGGCCTAGCCCTGTGCAATAACCTCCCTTTCCCCTTTTTCTTCGCTGTATAATTTGCATTTCCTTATAACATCCTTGTTCGTCTTGCATACCCAATGCCCTTTGGGCCCTCTAAAGTATTTCAACTGTACTACCCTCACAAATTGGCTGATGTCCGGTTCCGTGCTCTGCGGAATTACATAGTGAAACGATGAATGTTACCCAAATATTCTCACTACAACAAGTATACGGCTTCAAGCGCACAATTCCTTTAATAAAGAGAAATAAGGATTATAAACAGGGATAAGGTGCCTCAGAAAGGCTGACCAACGTTTCGATAGGAGGACCTATCTTCGTCAAAGGCGGCCTCGTCATCCTCGGCGGGTTAGTTTTAAAGGGTTAGTGGAGTGACGTCACGTCGATGTCCGCTGTGGCTGTCTGTAAAGGGAGAGACTGAGGGAGTCACTCCAGCATAACTGGAGTCTGTCTGGAGGGAGTCACTCCACTAACCCTTTAAAACTAACCCGCCGAGGATGACGAGGCCGCCTTTGACGAAGATAGGTCCTCCTATCGAAACGTTGGCCAGCCTTTCTGAGGCACCTTATCCCTGTTTATAATCCTTATTCCTCGTGTGCTACTCCATTAGTCAGCCATCTTTTTTGATTTTGGATTTAATGAAGAGAAGCTTGTTGTGGCGTCCTTTCCGGGTTTAGGCGCATCTGCTCGGCCGGATTCTGGTCAAGTAAGGTGGACTGGTCCTCCAGATGGTGCAATAGTAAACTCGGCTGATCCCGGAGGCAGTGTAATTTTCGGTCGCGTGGACCTCGCGGATCCACGCAAGGATCCCCCCCCCCCCCCCCGATTGGTGCTTGGCCGGGCAGGCCCGCGATCGCTATGCTTCGCAATGCGTCGCAGGATATTAACAGTGTTATAACATTCAACTAAACGTTTCACGAACGCTCTGCTCCACAGAGGACATACCTCCCTAGATCGCTTAAGGTGAAGCTTTGATCCTGTATAATTATAGGCTACATCATTCTGTTATAGTTACGCAAGTGAATCACAGAATTTCCTGAAGGGTTGTGAGACTTGCTATTATAATAGCAAGTATACCAGTCGAATCCAAAACTAACAGTTAAATAAACATGTCCAAGCACAGTTCTAGTCGACTATGGCAGCAAAGCGCACCAGGGCCACTCGGACTACTTCGTTTCTGCTGTGAGGCTGCCAGTGACGACGAATGAAGCGCCTTCCGCTGCAGGATTCAGTGAGTGCGCCGCGAGCGCCTTTCATTCGCGGCCGGACCTAAGACGAAACGGCCCGCTACCATCGATAAGGCTCGTTCACACTAGGCTGACACGACAGCGATTTTCGTCTGCTGACTGCTGGCGACACCGTTTTCCGTCCTCTAAACTGTTGTCACCAACAGTCGGCAGACCAAAATCGGTATCGTGACGGCCTAGTGTGAATGAGCCTGTAGAAGTACGACCAACTGGCACCGCCCACCAAGCATTCATTGTCAGTGGGCAGGGTGGGAGCAGAGCGATGCGGCCGCGGCTAAACGTCTTAGCCCTTCTTGGGCAGGTGTTCGCGTCGTGCTTCGTCCAAGTCGACTACGGCAGGAAAGCGCACCAGAGCCACCCGGACCTCTTCGATTCTGCTGTGCGGCTGGCAGTGACGACGGATGAAGCGCCTTCCGCTACAGGAATCAGTGAGTGCGCCGCTCCTGCGGTTTTAATTTGCTGCCGGACCTAAGACAAAAACGGCCCGCTATCATCGATAGCAAGTGACCTAACGGATACTGCTCCCCAGAAATTTTTTGTGAGTTGGCAGGGCAGCATCCGAGTGATACAGCCGCAGATAAACGTGTTCGTATTTCTCGTGCACTTTAGTAAATACCGCAGTACGTCTGAATTTAAAAGCGATGCATTATGCTTGATAGTGCTGCCTTGCCCAATCATGTGGCGTGATTGCTTGCTTGGCGGGCTGCTTTGATTCGCTTTGTCAGCTTGTTCTTCTAAGCGGAGATATTGAAGTGAAACGCGGTCCTGATATTCAGAAACAGTTGGCAGCCTTCCCTGAGGATCAGAAAGCTTCTGGAAATGACATAAGATCCATTCTGGAGAAGTTAGACTCGCACATATCGGATACAAACGAATGACTCGCGTCTATTGAAGGGAAGCTATATATAGAATCACTTGCCCGAACAGCGCAGATGATTGACGAGTGAGATAGTTTTATTGCGAAACTGCAAGGTCAAATTTCACACGCTTGCCAGCAAGATAGATGTGCTTGTAAATTTCAGTAGACGTAACAACTTGATTGTCTTATGGAGTTCGTGAATGGGAAACAGAATCCGCAAACTTGCTCCAGGCCGCAGTATATCTTCGAAATAAAATGGGCATTAAGTTCATAGCGCTGAGCGCATCCACCAATTAGGCAAGAAAACAACAATAACAACAAAAAAAAACGGTGAACAAAATCCGGCCTATCATCATCCGGCTGTATGACTTTAACGAAAAAGTAGACCTACTCCGTAATGTCTCCAAACTAAAGGGCAATGATATCTCGGTTTCGGAAGACTTCTCGCCCCGTATTAGAGGTTTACGAAATTTGCAATATATGGTCGACTGTAAAGAACAGTATGTATGTAAAGAACAGTATGTCGACTGTAAGAAAAGTATGATGAGCAATGATATGATAAACCGGGATACGCACGTGTGGGACGAGGTCAAAAAGAAAGACGTAAGCTGATAGGATCCAATCAAAGCCAAGCAAATACAGGGCCTGCCTTGTCTTCTGTCGCCGGCAGGACTCGGGCAGGAGCGCGAAGGACAAAAAGGAAATGTCGCAACAACGTGACCGGCACTAAGCTCCCAGCCGTTCGGGCGCTGAACGGTTGGGACCGTTCGGTTGGGGAAGGTTGGGAACAGTTCAGGGCGTTTCCCTGAATGTCCAAAGTATTCTCATAGTCCCTCAATACAAAAGCTATTAATGGACTATGGTATTGTCAAGAAGGCAACATATCTTAAGTCGTTACTTCTATATCTCGATCTACATGCTGCGTTATTAACGGAAACATCGTTTCATACCGATCTACTGAACAATGAGGTTGCAACGCCGTCATATGAGCGGCATTGATGTGATCGCCCATCCCGGAAATTTGAAGTAAATTTGAAATATATTGTTCCCCCATGTATTCCCAATCATGAAAGCATATTTTGCAAGCCGATGTTTTATGGCAACACTACTGTATTCGGAGTACTTTATCGACAACCTAATGCCGATCTTGTATTTGTTGAAGGATTGTGTGATTATTTACAGCTCTTTCGGTGTGGCAATGCTAAAGTGATTGTGGGTGAGGACTTCAACCTGTTTGACAAAAACAGCAAGCATTTTTTTTATTATTCGGTAGGTTCTGTACCAATGTGTAGGGTCCATGAGATCAATGACCTCGGTGTACTTTTTGATGCAACCTTACACTTTTCTGCTCACACTAAACCTGTTGCAATGCGGGCTATGCGCTCTCTTGGCTCTCTCTGCAGATTATCGAGGTAATTCGTCTCCTTGTACACGCAAGTTGTACACAACCATCGGTCTTCCTCAACCCGAATATGTGTCAGTAGTCTGAAATGGCTCTTCCAGATCCAGCACTAATATTATAGATCGGGTCCAGAAAATGTTTCTAAGCATATATAATCACCGCTTTGAAAACCTGGATATGGGACCTTGTACTAGCACTGGTGGATTGTTGTCCTTGCCCTTACTTCGCTACCGACGTAATCGCGCTGACCTCCTGTTTCTCTTCAAACTCCTTCACGGTAACCTCATGTGCCCCGAACTTCTCAGCTGTATCATGTTTTTTTATTCCGCGCAAGATCACCAGAAAACATAGACCTTTCCATGTTCCTGCCTCTCATCAAGAACACTCAACCGTCCACAGAATACAGAGTCTTTATAACGCTTACTTTCGTGATCTTGATTTCTTTCATAACTCGTCATCGCTCTTTTCGGAGCTTTGCCGTGTTGTGCTATAATTTCATGCATTTTTCAAGTGCCCTTCTCCTTCTTTTTCTTTTGTATTTACTTTGCGCTTTCTTGTAGGTTCTCTCTTCATTTCACATTTTTGTTTCTTTTTATTCATTTATTTTTTAATGATATTCCCCTGCAGTGTTCTTGTTTTTGGTTTTTTATGTATGCGTGCGCCAGCACTCAGACCTTAGGGTTCGCCCTGGGCACGTTAAATGAGCATCATTAAACATGATTAAGCATGATTAATACTTACGTCAACACTTGCAGCGAAAGCTGGTGAGTGTTCCATATAGTGCTAATGAATTCTGGAACTGACCCCCAAACAAACATGCAAACGAAAATTCAGAATGTGATTCAACCTCTATTTCACATCGATCGAAGACAATGTCTTCCTGAGCGAGAAATACAGTTCCTTTAAAAGACGAGAAGTATATAGTATCAGCTCCCGACACACCATGTTACGCGTGACATATACCACGGCTCGTCCGGTTTTCCGTCACGAAAGGCCTTCAAAGCGTAACCGTGGCCATCATAGAACGATCGCATCACTCCTCCCCATATAGAAACACCTACAAGCCTCCATCCATATAGGAGGCAAATGGTACGTAATGATAGTGTTATCTTTCAACCTGTCAGCTCCGAGTCAAAACGCACGTGACTTGTCTCAATTTACTGTGCGGCTGCAAAATGCCGCCACTATATACGAAGCCTAATGTACCGTATTTTTCTGACTATAGCCTGCGCACGCTAGGTGTATAGTCCGCAGCTATACGAGTATCGGTTAAAAATAAACGTATTTTACCCGTCCGCCAACAATCTACGGTCGGAGAGCAAAATACCATTTTTTCAAGCAAGAAGACTCTGGTTCCTTTATTTGACTGCATTTCGTTAGGTTTATTAGCTGACTGTCGTATTCCATTTAGTACGGTAATCCAAAATCAAAAAAGGGGGGCTGACAGATGGAGTACCACACGTGATATAAAGTTTATAAACAGGGATAGGTCCTCCTATCGAAACATTGGCCAGTCTTTCTGAGTCACCTTATTCCTATTTATAACCTTTATATCACATTTAGCACGGTAAAGAGTTCCAGACACAGGCTGGCTTCGCTTTATTTTGTTCGAGTGTACCTACTACCTTAAAAAAATTAAATAGTGTATATTAGGTAACGTTAAATAGTCCGCACAGCGTGAAATTCGAACAGTTGAAACGCGTACTATAGATAGCGATCTATAGCGCGGCAAAAACGGTAAATAAACGCTTAACTGCGGCACGCCCATAGAATTAAACACGGAATCGTCGTTGAGCGGCCCTCAGGAGCCCAACCATTGAAGCCCTATAGAATTACGGGGCCCACAAAACCTGTCGGCAGGATACTCCATCAAAATGTTACGCCGACGCAACACGCCACTTCGTAACTTAGTAAGAATTTACAGCAATAGGCGGAGTAACCAGTAGGTGTCACGTGACCATGGCCGAAGGAGAGTGCAAGGCTTAATGATGCCTTTAGAATCAAGGAGGATTAAAAATGCATTTTTTTAAATCCTCCTTGTTTAGAATGGACTCGGCTTGCTCCGTATTAGCCCGTACAAAAGATATCAATAACTTTGCTAAATAATGTTTCTTGAATGCTAGCCAAATTCATTAGGAAATCTATTGAAGATCAACAACAATTTTTGTAAGGGAATTCCCCCTTGCGAGAAAACTATCCTCCTGAGACCCCTTGTGCTCACTAAACATTTTAATGCTCTGAAGGCCGTTAAAAGGACGTTATTTTCATATTTACATCCTCCATTATGTTTATTTAGCACCCATTTTACGCGTAACACCCCATATAAGGGTGTGTACGAGAACATCACCCATGATATTGCACATCGCCTTCATTCCTTTGCAAAATATATGGGGGCGAAATGCGAAAACACCCGTGTAGTTAGATTTAGGTGCATGTTAAAGAACCCCTGCTGGTCTAAATTACCGGAGTCCCCCACTACGGCATGCCTCATATTCAGATCGTGGTTTTGGCACGTAAAGCCCCGTAATTTAAATAAATTCCTTCGCAAAATTAACTGGGAAGCGATTACGCAAAACTGCTCGCGATTCCGCGCAGGTGCTCCGCAGCCATCCTAAACCGAAAGATGTAATCGCTATGTGTCATCGCATTACCGTTGTCGACGTCATGTTGAAAGAAGTTCATAATGAACTTCGCAAATTCGACCGTGCGGTCGAATGCGCTGCTTTTACCGGCTTTTATGAAAACAAAGAGGCTTTATCAGCCCAGCCAACTGAACACTAAAGGTGGTTAAGCAGGCATTGAGAATGCGGATGTCGCGGGCAGCGAATGAAGCACATATTCTGCGTAAAACTCCACCCGCACATCTGTGCAGGTGTGTATGACCCTCGTAAGCGCTCTCCTCAAACGAGCTCGTGCTGTCGCGAGTACTGCGAGAAACAAGTAACAGTTGAGAGCAACATGTGTTTTAATATGTACAAAAGCAACTTGTTACTGAACAAAAAGTTCTAAAGCCAGGTTTACGCATTCTTGTAGGACGTTCTACGTTATCATCGTTACTTATTATCACCCGCTGTCAAAAGCAGGAATACTGCACGACTGTCACTGGCCTGCAAGCATTCATTGTGCAGATTCTGAAACATAGTGCTTTCGGTCTACAATGGCACGTTAGTATGATTCCGCCGAAGGGCGCAAAATTTCCCGCAGATATTCCTCAGTCCGTGGCCATTGCCGTGGCGCGGTACATTGCGCACAGCGCTGCATGCGCATTCATCTCACGCGTTTGAGTTCCTTCAGTCCCACCTGGCCACAGCAACATCTGGGAGAGCACGGTCCAGAGAAAACAGCGGAACAAAACGCAGAGACTAACGCAAACTTGCCCACACAACGCCTTTGCCACGGTACGAAACCTACGGCTCAACTTGTGTGAGCGCACACACCATAACAAAGGCGCCATTGTGCAACAACAACATGGCCGCTATAGCGCAAAAATCGTGAAAAAATAAAGAAAAATACCAGCACTACGTCACCATGACTACGTCACTTCCTCCACACTTTTCTCCTAGCGCGCGGAGGGGGTAGTGTCTCTCAGTTTTTTCCTTCCTCCATGGCGGCGTTCCTTTTAGCCAGGCGCGTGGCGAGTCACATGGCCAGGTGGCGACCCAGCTGTGGAGAGCGCATGCGCCAAACCCGTGGCGCAGCTCAGCGCGGCGAATCACGTGATTCGTTGCCAAGCTTACGACGCAGCTGTGGTCTAATTAAGGTCAAATTGCTGGCGATGACGAAACTCGGCCCGACTAGGTTAGTAAAGCTTTCGCTTTACAAACAACGTATTGACGAATGATTGTCTATGGAGCCAAATATATGCAGGCGGAGTCAGCATAAACGTTATTAAAAAACCCACGTTCTTGATCTGGCTAGTTTGCAACTATGGTATGCATATTTAATTCGAATTGTAGATCTACTTAGTATACAGATTTATTTATAAAACCCTTTGAGCTACCTTCATGTCCTTTAAGCTAATATCTCTGAAACTGCGGCGTTGCAATGTTTTCTGCTAGTGAGTACCGGATAAGGTGGTGTGGGGATGGATGGATGGATGAATAACTTTATTAGTGTCCTTTAGGGCGCGTGCTAGCGCGCAGCGGGCCGCTCCCACGTCGGGACAGAAAGGCCGAGCCTCTCCGCCGCGTCGCGGGCCCGTTGGACAGCCCATAACTGTTCTTCGAGGTTGGGGCTGCGTAGAACCACATCCCAACGTGAAGAACTGTTGCTTTCATCGCCGCGTAACGCGGGACACCGCCAGAGCATGTGAGGTAAGCTCGCTAAGTCATTGCATAGTGCACATGTGTTTGTTGTCTGAATTTCGGGGTACATTTTGTGAAGAAGTAGGGGGTTTGGGTATGCCCCCGTCTGTAGAAGCCTTAGTGTTAAAGCCTGAGGTCTATTGAGTTTACAATGCGGGAGGGGGTAGATCCTACGAGCCAAGTAAAAATGCTTAGTAATTTCGTTGTACGAGAGAGGAGAGTCCCGATAGTCAGTACCCCCAACGTCATGCTGCCCGGTGGTACTCGTAGCTACGCGGTTGATAATTCCTCGCTTAGCATTGTGTGCCGACTCATTGAGGTTGGGCGGGGCACCCTCGATCTGTCCCATGTGGGCTGGAAACCAGATCACTGTGTGTGGCTTGATCTGCTTGCTTCCTAGTATCCCTAGGGCCAGCTCGGATATGGTTCCTTTGGCAAATGCCCGAACGGCTGATCTCGAGTCACTGTAGATTGATGTCCTGTTGTCGTCCAATAAGGCCATCGCTATTGCAGCCTGCTCTGCGGTCTCAGAGGACGTCGTCCGAATCGAGATTGCGTTCGTTACTTTACTTTCATGGTCTACGCTAACCGCAGCGAAGGCCTGTCCGTCGGCGTAGCGAGCTGCGTCTACAAAACTGTTCTCCGAAGCCCGTTCCCGAGCCTTTTCCAGGAGGGCCTTCGCGCGCGCCCGACGTCTTCCCACGTTGTGTTCCGGATGGACGTTTCGTGGGATCGGGGCGACAGTGATGCGGTCCCGCTGCTCTCGAGGGATGCTGCAGAACTTTGTTTTGACTACTGTGGGGGGGAACGCCCAGCTCCTGCAGGATGTGTCTTCCAGCTTGTGTGGTAGATAGCCTGACGAACTGGGCCCTCTCCTGCGCTTCCGCCAATTCCTCGAGCGTGTTATGCATGCCGAGTTGAAGTAAGCTTTCCGTGTGTGTGTATATGGGGAGGCCGAGGGCTCTCTTGATTGCCTTCCTGATTAATGCGTTCAGCTTATCCCGCTCCGATCTTTGCCAGTTGTGCATGGCCGCGACGTAAGTGAAATGACACATTACGAACGCATGCACCAATCTCACGAGGTTGTCTTCTCCCAGGCCTTGCTGCCGGTTGGCCACTCTTCTTATTAATCTGATGGCATTGTCCGTCTTCTTAGTGAGACGCAGCACTGTCTGGTTGTTAGAGCCACTCGACTCGACCATCATGCCGAGAATCCGGATGGCATCCACCCTCGGAATATAGCCTCCGTCGTTTGTCCGTAGTTTGATGTCGCATTCGGCGAGTGGCTTCCATCCCTTTGGTTTGGGGCCTCTGCGCTTGGGTCGATATAGTAGCAGTTCCGACTTGTGAGGTGAGCACCGAAGGCCCGTGGACTCGAGGTATCTCTCGGTAGCATCAATCGCCTCTTGCAGGGCCGTCTCTACCTGTCCATCACTACCTCCCGTACACCAGATGGTAACGTCGTCTGCGTATATGGTATGACTGATACCGTCGATAGCAGAGAGTTTCCTGGATAGACCAATCATGGCGAGGTTAAAGAGGGTTGGGGATATGACTGCCCCTTGTGGCGTCCCCTTAGACCCCAGCTTGATCATGTCTGAAGTCAGGTCCCCGATCTTTAGGGTGGCTTCTCTGTCTGACAGAAAAGATTTCGTGTAGGAATGGAAGTGCTTCCCCAGGTTAAGGCTCGAGATTGTGTCTAAAACGAACGAGTGAAGAATGTTGTCAAAGGCCTTTTCCAGATCTAGACCTAGTATGGCTCTCGTGTCCCGCGTATTAGAGTCAATAATGTGATGCTTGATGAGCTTCATCGCGTCCTGCGTCGATAGTCCAGCCCTGAAGCCGATCATGTTGTATGGGTAAATGTCGTGCTCCTCCAGGTAGCGAGAAAGCCTGTTTAGGATTGCGTGTTCAGCAACCTTCCCCACGCACGATGTGAGCGAAATTGGGCGGAGGTTATCGAGGCTGGGCGGCTTGCCTGGCTTGGGGATGAGAATGGTGTTGGCCGATTTCCACATTTCCGGAACTATACCACTGCTCCATGCTTGGTTAATGATGTCCTTTAGGAATTCGATGGACTTGTCGTCCAGGTTCCGTAGAGCTTTGTTCGTGATCTTGTCCGGACCCGGAGCCGATCTGCCGTTGAGGGCGTGGAGCGCCTGCCTGATCTCCTCAATCCCGAATTCTGCGTCAAGTTCAGGGTTCCCGGAGCCGTCGTAGTCAGGTGAAGGTGGTGTAGGGCCCGATGCGACAGACAGGTATTTCTTCACGAGTCTGGATAAAATTTCCTCGCTCGAATATTCCCGCTTGGCTGCGTGTAGGGTGCGCGCCAGTGTGTTGTGTTGGTTGGTTTTAGTGTTCGTCTCGTCGAGGAGATGCTTTAGGAGGTTCCAGGTTCCCCCGTTACGCATCTGCCCGTCGATCGAGTTGCACACCTCATCCCATTGCTGTTTAGAGAGGGCTCTGCAGTGTTCCTCTATAGTTCTGTTGATTTCTGCGATCTTTTTTCTGAATAGTGGGGAGGTATGTCTTTATTTTTCTGAATAGTGGGGAGGTATGTCTATTATTTTTCTGAATAGTGGGGAGGTATGTCTTTATTTCAGAAAAAAAGTTGTCGCAGTTTCACCTGAAAGGCGAAGCATCAATTGCGATAGCAAATTTGTAGAGAGCTATACGGAGTAATGATATTAGCTTTATCAGCTGTATAAACTTGGACATGCAGCAGCACCGGCAACACGCAGAACTGCTGTCGACGCCGTCGGCGTTTTGCCCGCGTTCGCTCAAAATGCGTGCGGCGTTGGTGACTGTTGCCGGAGCCTCTGATATAAATAGGCACTTGGTGCCGCAGCTAAACGTCGCCTCCCTTTCCTCCCCCTCCCCCCCCCCCTCCCCCACGGCCTCTCGTGCGTCGGAAGAAGACGCGTTTGCTCTACATGTATGGTGATTGTAAAGGAGGAAAGAGACGCCTACTTCTGCAGCCCTTAAGCGATCACGGCGCAGAACGCGCGTTTGTTCTCCGCCGTGCGTTCACTCCCCGTGAAAGCGCGCGCCCCTCGCGCCCTTTCACTCGCACATACAGCGTTCGACACGCGGCGACGATTTCATCTCCATTGACGTCATACGGAACCTCACGGCGACGGCGACGGCGACGCCGACGGCAGAAATCTGCTTTTGAGTGTCCATATAATTGCTATCGCAATAAAAAACGGGGTAGCTTGCACTAGTGGCGCAAGGCTAAAGACACAGCGGAGCTGATCCGTTCCTAGCTGGTCCTAGCTGACTTAGTGATGCTACGTGATGCTGTAACTCGTGGTCCGTAGCATCGGGGTACGCCTCGCGAAGCACTTGCAGTCCGAGCACACGTAGGGGAAGTGGGGCGAAAGCTATGCGCAGTGTACGGGCGGCGCGCAGCAAACGACACGCGGGGATGACGTCACAGCGCATGCGCAGTAGCGTGCAGCTAGTGGGAGCTTGGCTGAGCCGCCGACAAAGGCGCCTGCTTACAGTGTACTAGAAGACCTATTCTAGTACACTGTACGCCTGCTGCAGTCACGGACACCGCGAGCGTTCGGCGCTGATGCGGGGAAGCGCGGAGGGCGTCCTACAATTTGTTTCTCATTTTCTCTCTCCCGAGCATCCTCTACCGAGCATAGCGCGCGACGCTCCGCGAGGTTGTTAACGCAGTGACAGGCGGCACACATTACGGCCGTATGTAGTAGAGTATACTAGACATTGGTTGAGTGGGCCGAACGGCGCTCTGCCGCTGAGGCGCCGGGTGTGGAAAAATAGTGCGAGGGCGCTGCGAGCGAACTGTATTGGGGCGGACACGCGCTCCGCGGCATATTCAACGTACTTTCGCTGCGGGCGCCGAGGCCGATTGCGCATAGTACGCTCTTAAAGTAGCGCTTTATTTCAACTGCAAATTTATGTTTACACCATTTTGTCAAACATATATATTTGAGGTATGGATTATACAGCGCGACGTCTTCAATTTTGCTGTCGTTGTCAAGCGCGTCGTCTGCTAGCGAGCGCGGGACGCCCAGTTTTTCTCGCAGAACCTCTGTGCAGTACATTTTTTTAATGTTTTAGTTGCTTCGGTGTGCCCATGACTCTTGACGGCCGGTACCAAATGTAGTTTTAGCCAGGTGAACTGCTGTTTTTACCACTGTCCTCTAAAAGTAACTGGTATCTCTGCACCATGAAGGCTACGTTGAAAACTTTATTATTGATGCCGTGTCATTTTACGCGCGCTTCTTGTTGCTGGATATTGATCAGGGACAATGATCGAAGAAAACAAAATTAGAGTGAAATAAACCAGGTTTATTAACTGCGTGGCGCGAAGAATGACCAATGTGTTTCCAGGTAATTAAATCAAAGGTACATATATATATATATATATATGTGTGTGTGTGTGTGTGTGTGTGTGTGTGTGTGTGTGTGTGTGTGTGTGTGTGTGTGTGTGTGTGTGTGTGTGTGTTGTGTGTGTGTGTGTGTGTGTGTGTGTGTGTGTGTGTGTGTGTGTGTGTGTGTGTGTGTGGTGTGTGTGTGTGTGTGTGTGTGTGTGTGTGTGTGTGTGTGTGTGTGTGTGTGTGTGTGTGTGTGTGTGTGTGTGTAAGGGTAGAAATAAGAAATATTCTGAAGGCACTAATTGAAAAAGTGATAACTCCCCATCGGGGGAATAAGGGCGTGTGTTAATTTTGCAGTAACATACACACTTATTAGTGAATACTGCACATGAAGCTCTCATTCACAGAATTAATATTCATAGCAGGCAAACCCATCTTATATATGCAAGTGTTAGTGATATACTGTACGACGCCGAATAGTCGTTTACGTTCGAATGTAATGCATAACAGCACCATTGAAGTCTCAAAGGTGAGTGATCGATGCAAGTGAGGGCTGTTATTCAGATTGATTGTGCTGCCGGAGAGTCGTGGCTGTTGCGCAGAGGCGCAGTTCCGGAGAGAATTAACGCACGGGTGTTAATAAGTCCTGCTTAACAAGTTCCTAGCTGTCATTCAATATAAACGCCCCGTTTGGGGGCAGCCTGTAAACCTGCTAACTTGATTCAGGCAAGGAAAACTTTTTTTGACAGTCTCAACGTGTTTGCCAACATTGGTGTTTGCAACCCATTAAAACTGGGTGCCCCATGTGGTACCACACTTATCTTCTTCAACGAACGCAACAGACCTGCACAAATCTCTACGTGTATGTGAGGCACGTCGTTCTTAATTGTTTCATTATGGTCGTTATGCTAGTGCACCGGATAACTGAAAGCAGCCGTTTATAATATACAAGCTGCCGAGTTGAGCGGTCATACATTTGGGAACGGCAATACATTTATGTATAAGATATAGGGTAAGCGCGACATGTTTTTCTGGGAACTCAGACTCGAGAATAATTTTTTTTTGTTTACACCCCCAGAAAATTGCTGAAGAACACTGCCACATGCTTTTCTCTCTTTTTTTAATTTAAACAAGTTCTTGGGTTTTACGTGGCAAAACCACGATATGATTATGAGGTTTAGTTTTCACCACCTGGGTTTCCTTAACGCGCACCTAAATAGAAGTACACGAGTGTTTTCAGGGATCGCTCCCGCCGAATTACGCGACCTATGGATTGGACCCGCGAGCTCCAGTTTAGCAGTCCAAGAAATTCCACTATATATTTTAGCAGCCCAACAAAAATCCACTATGTAGCCACTAATTAAGCTACCGCGCCAGCTGTCTTTCGTTCCCCCCCCCCCCTTTTTTTAAGTATTGACTGGGAAAAAAATTTCCACGTGCGGCTTACGGCCAAAGATTAGCATATAGAATGACTAGCTAAAACTGTTTTCGGCGCTCGAGGTTCAATCACAATAAATGACCCCGTACGAATTACTCCGCATTCTGTTAATTACGCGAGGAAGGCGGAAACTTGAATGTAATGTTGCGCTGCAGTTTACTCTTTTTTTATCTATAACAATGCTTCCCGTAAATCTGAGTGCAAGGCGCCGGATGGGGCAGACATGCTGTATACTTGTTTGAAGCGGCAAACAGGAAGGTTACATATGTTTCTCCGTCTGCGTTTCGCAAGACCTACTGATGGAAAACTATATGCGCAACAATACACACGAGAGAAACATGCTGCTTGAAGAACGAGAAAAATATTTTTTCTCCGTAGGGAACCGTGCAATAACATAGTAGAATGAAAGCCGACAGCCGCACGCGCAATGACCGAGCGGTATTAAAAAATAATAAAAAATAAATAAAGAAGAGAAAGACAGTAATTTGTTCTCAAGGCATAAATACATGTCATATGCAATTATGAACCCCATTTGAGCGGCCTGAACGCAAATACCAGCGCGCGAAGTAGTACGAATGACCCTGCCGAGCAGTATCGCCAGCAGTTTCCAACGGCGCGACCTTGATGCGGCCCAATCCACTTCGACCGCAGCGCCGCCCCAGTATTTTTCCACGTCGGGCGCCTGACTGCAAAGCATGCGCCGCCCCAGCCGCTCGTCCCACTCGACCATATTCTAGTACACTCTAGTAGGTATCCTACATGCAAGCGCTGTAGGCTGCCTATACGGCCGGCTTAAACAGCGCCACCGTTAAAAACATTATGCGCCAGCTTTCATGGTGTCCTGATAGAACTATCATTCGAATGGGGGTGTGCTATAGGTGTGATAGGAAGACAAATTTTAAGCGTGTGAGTCAGGCGTTAAATGAAAACTGATAGACCATAAATTTCTGCCTGAATGAAGGCGTTCTATGAAATGCTTACCAATTTTCCTTGCTGCCCTGGCAGAACCAATTAAAGGTGTTAGCTATTCTACATTTGCAGAGAATGAGGGCAATATTATGTATTGGTGACGTGTATCGAAAGCTTGAAGTGTGATTATTAAGTACTCCCTTCGTAAAAAATTACTTCTACAAGCGTTCCAGAGCATTGCAGGCGTATACTACGAACCTGGAACGACGTTTTCTCAATCTCCTGAAAGGAGTCACCGTGATACAAATTTAAAATTCTGAGGGAATATGGGGAATATTATGCTTAAGACGTGCCCGATGTATTCAAAGTGCCGGTGAAAGATAACCTTTGCAAGAAAAAAAAAGGAAAAAGAGAGGACGTACAGCATACCTGTGCGACCATGCAGAATCCCAACCCAATTTCTAGCGAAGCTGTTTCTTTGGAGCAGTTGCAATAAGAATTATTTCATTTGACCGCACTTAAATCACACACTTGAAAAACGTTGCTCGTATATGACTTACCCGTTTGAAACCTCCCCGCATATAACGCTATCGAGCCCTTGTTAAGAAATTTTACAAGGGCAGTAATTCATCCAACTTCGCCAGAACATTGGCCAAAAGGTCACCCTCCTCTCCCACCCTATAACTGATATACACACTTAAAAATTTTCCTGCATACCGCCCCTAACGTAGCCCAGCCTTCCCTCAAATATAAACTTTGTAAGTAGTGCAGTTTCTTTTTTTTAACTGTGAAAGCAGGCACATCTTTATTGAGCGCTTCTAGTAGCATGCATAGAAGCTTCGCTGTAAAATACGGCATTCGTATCTAGCTCTCGTCCGGATAAATATTTTCCAGCGGACTTCGAAACTGCATGTATTCGTTGGCAGCTCTCGCCAGACCAACACGCCGTGCGGAAAGTCTCCGTGTGGCTGTGTGTTCGCTTTCGTGATTGGCTGACGAGGCTTCTAGCTTAGGCTGGGCTGCATGGGTAAAGACGAAGTACAGGTATCACAGTTCCCACTGGAATTTTAATGCGATAGCATTATAGGTAGACTTCACCCACTGTGGGGGTACGTATAAAAAAGATTACAGAAGAACAAAAATGGCTCGGAGCTCATACTGCAGGCATTGCCAAATCATGTTAGGTAGGTTACCGCTATCCTAGAAAAGTGTACAATCATTGCATTCTGCCGGTACTAACATATGGGCAAAAACTTGGAGGTTAACAAAGAACATTCAGATGAAGTCAACGACAACGCAACAAGCCATGGAACAAAAAAAAACTGGCATTTAAAAAAAAAAAAAAAAAAGCTTGGTGTCGCAGATTCCAACATCAGCAATAGATCAACATTATTTCTTTCTCTAAGAACACTCAGATATTTAACACCAAGTGATGAAACATCAAACTCTGGAACGTTCACGAAAAACTGTGTTCCTTTCGTGCTTGTGGGTTTGAGCGAAATGAACCATTATCTGAGGCCATGGTTGACTACAGGAAGTTATTTCTAAGAAAAAGGAAGGTGGGTGATGAGTTACAGTTGTCGTCTGATGCGAAGCTTTTCTTTTGTTGTTGTTGTTGTTGTTGTTGTTGTTGTTGTTGTTGTTGTTGTTGTTGTTGTTGTTGTTGTTGTTGTTGTTGTTGTTGTTGTTGTTGTTGTTGTTGTTGTTGTTGTTGTTGTTGTTGTTGTTGTTGTACTAGACTAACAAACATGTTCCTCTAAAATGATTCTACGCTAATATATACCACGAAATGGCAATCCGACGCGCCTAAGTCCGAATAAAAAGAAGGGCGGAGAGAAAAGAAGAGAGATGGGCGATTTCACGGTACACTGAGCTTTTCCAGGCAAAACGCACTTTCTGTATTACGCCAACAAATGTAAACTGTATCTCCTGACTTGCACGTAACACACACACGCACACAAACGCGCGGCACAGACTTCCACCACATGCAGTCTCACAGATCGTAACAAATAAACTGCTATTGCAAATGGAAAATAGCGGCAGCAGCAACCACCAGAAACGTACACTAGAAAAGTGCGACCTCTACGGTCGAACCTTTAAACGTATACGTCTATGCATCTTCGCAAGCCACTTCTTTCAGCTTTCCGCGTGAAGAAAACGCGCGGTGTCCTCATTCTCCAAGAAATAGCATCCTCGCTGACCTACGCGCAGCTTGCACAGGAGCGAGATCTCGTTCCATCACGATTTAGGCCACGAAGAACCATCACGCTGGCGTCTCTTCGATGCCTTCCGTTGCATGTAGGTAACGAAGTGTCTCTAACCGACAGAGCTCTTAATCTGAGAGAGATAAGCCGAAAATGGTGCTATGCTTCGCGCCCCCTAGTGGGGATGTACGGCGGACTCGCGAATGCGCCGCTCCTGCCGAAAGCCATAAATCACCGAGGTTCTCGACCGCGCTTCCACCATTTGGCTTCTGTTCGTCCATCGTATCCGGCGGTGTTCAGATAAAAAGCAGCAAGTGCGGAACGCGATCGTTCAATTTCGCGCGTACAAGCGAAAACGACGATGCCGCCGGCCAAGTTGATGGAGAAGTATAGCACCGGTCTTGGGGTATCCGAGAGATAGAGTGCTGGAAAGAATTTGGTCGGTGCTTATTCTGCCCAAAAGTGTGCGTCTCCTCCACACTTCTACGTGTGCTGCTGCTTGGCATCGGTAGCCATCGTCTGCTACTCCTGGCATCGGTGGCTGTACCGACTGTTCGTGCTACCGTACTCGAAATGGCTGCTGATGGAAGTGAAAGGTTTCTTGGCTCCAGACCTGCGTGCCTTGAATGCACCGGCAGTCGGTCACTTGCACTGAAACCTAAGGTGGGTCGTGAAGGCGTGACTGGCATATGGCGAAAACTTTCTCACTCATGTGCTTTACTTATGGCAAGATGTCGCGTTCGGCTATCGTCTGGATGTTCACTGCTCTTGCTGTCTTCACGCGCCGGTCGAACCGCGACAAGCCACTTCTGCTCGGCGTCTTCCATGACTCGCTCCTGTATTCAATTTGTTTCAGTAAGGCCACCGTCCGTTTCGACGCAATACCGGTAGCCGCAGTAACGCGGTGAAGTATAGATGGCCAAGAAGCTGCTAGATGTCCACACGACATCGGCACACCCAGTGGCCGCAGCATGCACTTATTACGTATTCCTAACGCGTTTTGCCCATTCTTTACTATACTATCGAGTGCAGTGGTGCATGTCGGGCGCGTAGTGCGCGTAGGGCACGCGGCGACGGTGTTATCGCCCTTGGACTTTACACGGAACCTCACGGCGACGGCGACGGCAGAAATGCGCCTGGAGTGTCCATATAATGGCTACCGCATATACGCCTCTTCGAGCGCGAACTAAAATGAAATACCTTCCAGGCCGCGCCTAATCATATTCGTGTGGCACATACGACAAACTCAGGGAAAATGCGTGGTTTCAACGCTCGACTCGTTTCTGTAGCTTTAGTATGTCGTAAAGATGCACGTGCGAACGATATGATAAATTATGAAAATGTGAGTAAATGTGTCGCTATTGTTTACATTCATTGTGAATGAATGAAACAACGATGTTTTTGTTTCACTTGATTAGGTTCGCTTCCGCCTAGGATAGGTATAGGTTATATTAAAAGTCCCTACCTATCCTCTTCTTTTTTACAGAATTGGAGTTATCTGTTCGAAAAACAACAAAATTGCAAGAATGCGATGGCGTGCCTGTAGGTTGCCCTTGAGGCCGAAAATAAAGTTACGCGCCGCAGTCCTTTGCAAGCACGCAAGGCGCAGCTATACGATGATGTAGTCATTATACGAAGCCGTCTAAATCGCGCGCGTGTCAGCGCTATAATTGATTGCGCGGAGCGGGGAGCGTGAGCCCGAATTCTTTCAAGTAAGGTCATGGGAAGCAATGAATGGAGATTGTATTCCGTCGACTTTGTGACGAAGGCTATTCTATAGACGCCGCCACCAGAAGCGAGTCCCGAGCCACTCCCGTAAATGGAGGCAGTGTCTTGAGCGGGCATTTTCGAATCGCCAGGAAGGCGTGACGGGGCGGTTCGTTTCGCAGCTGCCATTTAACGAATAAAGATCGCGGTGAGCCAATCGCTATACCGCCAACGCTTCTGACGATGATGCTTATATGGCCACCAACACATGCGAGATGATAATAATAGAGCGAAGGCCACGGAGTGTTACGCCCATCCAACGCGGCTTAAGTCATAAACCACGCATGGATCGCGCAGGGCCGCCTCGAGAAAGTTTCCCAACATCAAAGTTGGCGTGCGCTGAAGGTTTGCACGACATATTCCGGCAGCGGTGGCTGAGAACAGCGTGTTTCCAGGCAATTCGGTGGGGCCGACCAACTTACCACAAAATTGGTTTCGCCTCAGATGGCCTGTTACGTCGTAGTAACGGTGAACAATCGTTGCATGTGCAGTTGTTCGCACTTCTTACAGGTATTCCACAAGAAATCCTAATATTTGCACGCTCTAGCCTATACTTACGTCAAGTAGTATAAATAGGCGCCTACACATACGGCGGAAGAATTATCTGCGTTTCATTAAAGAGCTTTCTCTCTCTCTCTAAACATTCTAAGATTTTAAGAGAAATGCTGATAACTCTAGAATGACATGTCACCCTTTAATGCTTTCTTTGTGTTTCGTCGTTATATTAACTTTTTGGCGAAAAATATTTTTTTCTTCACTGAGCAAAGGACCACCTTCTGTTGGTTTATGCACGCGCTGAAGAAGATGCCAGTAACATCGTGAATATCTCAGTGACATTGCACATACAATCTTCTTCCCTTTTTTTGAAGGGGGGGGGGGGGGGGGTAGGGGTTTAGAAGTGGGGGGCAGGAGATGCGGGCGTACGTGCGGGCGTTTTTTTGTGTTTTCATAAGTTATTTAGCGTGTGCTACTTTTGCACTCTTTTAACTTGTCAGTGCACAAGTTCATCTACGCTTCATTGGTTAGCTTGCTAAGTGTGGATTACGTGCACCTTCTACATCCAATACGTACACTTTTTTTTCTCCCTGCTTTTCTTGTTAGCTTGCAGACTTGTTTTGTTTCCTGCCCTCTTCTTATTTTGTATGATTACTTTTCTTCTCGTCGTCTTCACTTAGCTCTGGGATGTTCTACTCTTCAATGTATTCCCGTATCCGCTAATAAGCAACTGCGTACAAGACAACAAAAAAAAAAACGCTTCCATGACGAAAACCATTTCGCGAACGTGGCAGCCACCGGGTCGAGCGGGAAAAGTGTGATAATCCGCGTTGACTGCGGATGATAAGGTCTGTTGGGCAACTGCAACGTCACGTGTACAGCCTACGATTCTGTTTATCTCACTGTGAAGGCCACGTGTATCCGGCACAATGCGAAACGCTTCGCCGGGGAACAACGGCCCAGGCAGAAGCGACGGCGTGTGGCAGGCCCCATGGAACCGCAGGCCACGCGCGATCAGCCATCTTGGAGAATGATGGATTTCTATAAGCGATCACTGCCATCAATAATGCTTACGCAAGCAGTCATTACCGCGCGGAGGACGCGAGACTCGAAAATGCTACGCGGGTTCTGTGGTTGAAGCGAGTACATATATATACGGTACACGAACGCCAAGAAATGAGAATCAGAGTCTTTATTCGGATTGTACTTACGCTATAGGACTATTCGCAAGAGGAGGCTCCTGTCCATCGCGTTGTATATCAGAGATTTTAGGAAAGGCTAATAGGCCAGGCTGATAGCCCAAGGGCCTATCAGCTCTCACGAAGGAAAACCTTAGCGAAGACTCATCTAACGTTTACATACACAGGTCCCAGAAGACTTACGTTTTGTAAGCAGGTAACGAACAAGTTGCAGTAGCCCTACATGTGGACAGGACCATTTGAACTAGACACCCTGCCGTCAGCTGGTTTCAGGTTTCCTACGCACCGAAAACGTTGGTGGATAAGTGAATTTTACGTCCAAACGCACAACCAAACTTCATACGTGAGCTTGACGCATGTGGCGTTCGAATATCAAAAGCATTACGTATAGGTGACTACTACACAAAGTACTTGTTTCTCGTGAACTTTCGTTTAAAAAATGTGCGACCAGTAGTTTTCTGGGCCGTTCACGACAAACATAACACACAGCTATATCATAGCGCGGATAAAAGAAAGGTCAGTCGTGGCACCCATATTATATAACGCACTCTTTCGTTTTCTATAGCCCTTGAATGAATGAATTTACATAGTCTGTAGATTACCTGTTGACTTTAAGTGGACTGTCCTTTTTCTTCTCATAGACTTGTCATTTCTTCTATTGATCCAAAGCATGCAGACTGTCTGTGCATACGCATGTCGAAAGGTCATAAGCTTCCTTGCCTTCGTTCTGTTGTGCTACGTTGAATTCTCAGCAGGTTATCCACACTACACATAAATATCTCTTTAGACTTTCTAAATAGATTTATGGGCTGGCCTTCATCACGCGAGTACCACGTCTCCGGTAATACAATGCTAAAAGCGTCGTGTCAATTTCAACGACTGCGCGGACACGGTGTACAGCTTTTTACTTGGATCAGCCTTCGATGTTTCCGGCACTCCTTATCTGTAAGCAGTCCTTGTCTTGTCGCCGCTTTTTTCTTTTTGTGGCGTGTACTGTATAGGACGGTTAGCTCACCCAATTGCCTACGATTACCGCTAATTTGTCTAAGACCAGTTGCCCGTTACTGCAGCGTTTAGAAACAAATCATCGTAGCCTTCAGTCTGGCCGGAACGGGGGCATTGCACTTTAGTAACATCCAGCGGCTATAATCCCGGTGTGTTTAGCTGCGAAACAAATCTCCTTATTATCCCCATCCTCGCATGAGACATGACATAATTAGACAATGCGCTGTCCTGCGATTGGCACCTGCAAAAAAACTTTCGTCCTAGTGTCACCATATTATGGCGATGTCGATCTTCCTTGGAAAAAGTAAAACATTTCTCTTAATACTTTACTCTCTAACAACAAAACAATGAATAAAATCGCAAGCAAGGAATAAGCGAAAAGCCTTCGCGAAGAATTTTACGTGGGAACAAAAAAAAAGCTTTCAGTCATTCAATCAGTCTGGCAGATGCAGACGATGATAAACATCGCGCCACTCAGCCCCAAAAACATCGGCCAACGCGACAGACGCGCTCCACTGATCTCCGCAGCAGCTTCCAGTGATCGTTTATAAGTCATAGTTAACCCCGTGGATCAGAGCGCAGCCACGTGTTTCCATGGCAACCGATTTTAAATCGAAATCGCTCTCATGCAAGCGGTGCCAGCCAGAGGTCGCGACCTGCACCGCCCTCGGCAAATATGGCGTGGGCCCCAGACGAAGAAGCAGACGACAGATTCACCCGACAAGTTAGAAAGTTCCTGAAATTCCCGCGACCTTCAATCATTCCCAGTAGGCTTCCTCAGCTACTTGAACCATGTCCTTCCTTATGTCAAGTTGTGTACAGTTTTTGATAGTTAGTTTTTCGGCGACAGTAGTATAGTACCAGGCGCGCAAAACATAGCCAAAGTGTTTGCTTTGCTGCTTCGCACGAGAACCCATAGACCTGTCGTCTGGGACCAAAAAAAAGAACACAAATACTGGAAAGAAAACAGAAGGACAAGGAACTCAATTTTAGCAGACGCAGAACACCCGAAGAGTAAGGCACGTAGCATCGGACAAACGGCCAGCGATCTGTCATCTTCGCTGCACCCCACTTTTGCTGTAAGCATGCGCCCACAACAACCGTAACACCGCATCTAGAAAGAAAAACGTCTTGGCAAATCCGTCCTGCGAAGACCACAAGGTGGAGAAAGAACCACGAAAGCTAAAAATTTGTCATCCACCCGACAGTAGCCGAAACTACAAAGGAAAGCTATGAGGTTTTCTCGGAAAGTTTCACAGTTGAAACATTTCTCCTGTTCCGGATATTCAACGCGGGACCAACGCATTTCCTTTGTAACTTCGGCTACTGTCAAACGGGTGACGTTTTCTTTTTTTTTTTCCTTTCAAAAGAAGTGCTTGTGCATCTAGTATACCGTTTTCTCAAGAAAGTCGCCGCAGGGAACAAACAAAAAAAAAACGTTGAAGGCTGAAGAGTCGTGTAAGTTCGTAAGTTCCGGTATCTCGTACAAGAGTGCCCGCTTTGGCTGGTCGGTACAATAAGGTGATTACAGGCAAATGTACCTATGCAAGTATTTTATACGCATTACAAATGCGAGGGATTCTTGCAGTCAAAACGCTAGCCCTTATCTATTCACATGTGTCAATGCACAGTTGGCCACAAAAGTTCACAGGACGGGGTAATTACGAAAGAAACTGACTATCTCGAAGCATGGGCATATAGCCTGGATTTCAACGTTTCCATCTGCCCTTGCTTTTTGTAACTTACGTGGCGATCTATAGAACACCGTTCACCTTGAGCAAGATCTTGGGACCATGGCTTCGAATATCACAGCTGCAAAAGTCCACAAAAGTGCTGCTGCGATTTTTGAAAACTACGGGGGGAGGGGGGAGGGGATCCGGACTGATTGATCTTCAGTGATAGAGCAGACATCTATTCTTCTTTCTATTCTTCTCTTATGGCGTTTTTCACTGGTCGATCTGGAGCAGAATTTTTTGCTCCACGGCTGCGAATCCGAATTTCACTGGTCGAGCTGGAGCGGGTTCGCGCTTTTCACTGGTCGTTTCGGATCAACTCGCTCCGCGCCGGATCGCTCTCACTTGCTCCGCTGCCGAGGCGCGGATTCGGGCGGAAATTGGACGAGAGGATACGTCACTTCCGCTCGCTGGGGACGGCGATTTTGGTGGCCATGGAAACATGCAGAGCGGAAGTCGATTTTTGTGACGTGTGTGCGCAGACTTCCGGTACGATCCAGCGCGGAGCATTTTCGCTCTCCGCTGGCAGATTAGGGTTGGTGAATTGCGAGCGCTCGCTCCAAGATTTCGGCGGCCGCTCCAGATCGACCAGTGAAAAACACCATTAATCTCTCTCTCCCCTTTTCCCTTCCCCCAGTGTAGGGTAGCCAACCGGGCTCAGTCCTGGTTAACCTCCCTGCCTTTCATTAAATCATTTTTTTCTCTCTCTCTCTCTCTATCTATCTCTCTCTCTCTACGTAGCGATCCATTAAAGTAGACGCATACCTTAACAGAGCGGCAATTTACATCTGTCGCTGGAAATCGCGTCCCGTAAACTTTTGTAGCCGACCGTACTTCTGCTCCAAGGTCTGTTTGCTATAAAGAACTAAACAATAGTAACCTCTTTTTTTTTTTTGCAAAACCTTTACTGCATTGGCTCTGCGTTCTCAGTTGACGTTGAACGTTTGCTTTATTCTGTACCGGACGCACAACCGTTGTCTACTCTTAGGTATGGCGTGTTCTTAGAAATGACGCGTTCGCTTTTAACAAGAAATCTTCATTTAATCATGACTCTGTAGTCCTAGTTGTCTTCGTTAGTGGATGTGGCACTGTGGCGGCGATGCAGAAATGGCGATGCAGATAATCTGATACCATCGTACCCTGGATGTGGCACATGGGATGTACTAGGAGCAGTCGCAGAGTCGTCTAGGGAAGAGGAAGGCCCAGATCACCTGGGTATAAGTCATGCATTCATGTAGGGATGTTGGCGCAAGCGATAACTCCTTGAGGCGCTAAATAATTATGTCCATTGAAAATATAGCCTCACCCCATTTCTTGCATCTTCAGAATCATGAAAGCGTGCAGTTATAAAACGAATCGAGAACTTACACTTCTTCAGTGAGTTTAACCACATGTACAGAATGGGGGACTCCGCGCGGGAGCTTTCTACAGGAACATCGACTCCTTCGTGTCTAGCGTACTTGGAAAGAACCTATCCATGCAACCCGCTAGAAAAATTAAACAACGAAATAAGTGAACTCACTAGGTGACAGCCGTACTGACAATGAGAACAAACACCCAGCTGTCTACCTTTCAATTCGTTTTACTAAAACACTTACATGTTCAAACTTGCAGCACATTCAGTCCAATCAAAAGTGTTTCAATGTGTACATGACATGTTTTAAGTAGAATTATTTTTATCAGTACTTTAGCTTTTGATGTAGTATCTTGGCGTGCACAATTGTGCACCCAGTGCCTGAATGGATGAGGTAAGGGTAAGGGGAGGGTAATGCAAAGGTAAAGTAAGGGTAAGTATAGTAGTAGTGAGGTAATAGGGTGCGGAGACATTCTCATAGCGCATCATGGTGTCTATGTCCCCCTTGTGTCCTTGCCTTCTGGTGCTAAAACTTTATCCAAGTTCAAATACCAACACGCCCAGCACGCTGCCAGACATTCTCAATACGTGTATTTCGTGATATTATGCTGCCCCGCAGACCCGACAAACGGAGTAGGGCTTCGCAGATGGTGGTCTTGAGAGGTCAGCAGATATGTCAGTGGACAATCTTATGACTTTCCTTAATTCCTAGGCATTCTTTCCAGTCCCATAGATCTTCATTCCTCGTGTATACATTCGCGCCTTTGTTTACATCAAAACAAAGTATCGGCCAACTATCCCAGCAACATTTCTAGACGCGAACAGCGCAAAAGATGGCACAGCTGCGTGTGGCAAACACACACACACGCCAAGCGCTGAGTTTTAAAGGCACACCCATTCTTATTTCACGTTCCACTAAGTAATTTGGACATTTTTTTTCGCGCATGCAGCGCTTACTTAGCGGAATCTATTTGAGAGCGGCATTAAGATGTCCCACATACTTAGTGAGACTAGTGTGGAACAAAATTAAGCATTATATATTATACCAGTGGCAGGAAGCACCACCAAAGGAAGGGCCGACGTTCAAGGACGTTAACCACGCAGGTTAATTTCACTAAGCCAGCCATTTTTGCAACTATGCTTCAGTTACTTAGTGCAACCTATGTGGAACTTGATTAAGAGTGCACAAGCAACGGTCTTTTGCCCTTTTCCTTTCAAATATCTTTCAAAATATGAAGCGCCAACAGTGACGGCACACTAAGAAGGAGCACAGACAGGAATTCACCTTGTCCTGTCTGTGTTCCTTCTTAGTGTGCCGTCACTGTTGGCGCTTCATCTTTTGAAAGCTATGCACCAACTAGCCCCACAGCGTGTTTTACTCAAAGATCTTCCCTTACCAAACTATCTCGTATCCAGACCTTAGCTAAAGCAACAAGTAGGGATAAACATTCACAGAAAACGCTTGTATCATGGCTCCAGTCACTCAAGACCGCGGAAACAGTCGACGTTCCACGAGGCCTAAATTCCTCAAGCGACGTCAAAAACGGTGCGCTCATCTCATCCTTCTTTCACATAACTGCATATCTCGCTCGGGCCAGGAGACGATGTCGCCGGATAGTCGGCGCCCAGCGTACAGGGTTCACGGCTATGTCTACACGCGCCTCGAGCTATGCATTACGACAAAAGAAACATCAACTACCGGGCTCCAAGGGCGAGGCGTTGATTGCTTACCGCAACGAATGCTGCCAGCCTGACTCGCGACCGTGGCGAGCCACGCTGTGTGTGTATGTGTGCACAGCGGCTGACGTGCGTGACTGCACGCGTTGCCACGGCTCCGCGAGTTGTCGTCGACGTCGTCTCGACTTTCAACTCGCTTTCCGCCTCGCCTCTGCGGGTGATAACCTTCTCTGTAATGCGCCCACTGTGCGGTCGTGATGAATTGCTTCCTCCGGTTCACCGAGACGACAGACAAGCAGTCCTTCGGCGAGCGAGTGGTAAGGAAGGAAGGGGGGGGCAGACTGTGCAGGACGCAAATTGCCTTTTGTTTCGCCAATGGTTCGCAGTATGTTGCTTCGTATTACGTGAACATCGAGAGACGCAACACGAAAAATACAAAGGAAAGGAAGTTCGCAGGTTCGCAGAGAACGAGATGGCTTGCGCAACCATTGGGGGCGTTGATACGTTAAGTCCTTAGAATAAGGCACGTAGCAATGAGTGGATTGACCATGCAGTGACAAGTAGATAGATAGATAGATAGATAGATAGATAGATAGATAGATAGATAGATAGATAGATAGATAGATAGATAGATAGATAGATAGATAGATAGATAGATAGATAGATAGATAGATAGATAGATAGATAGATAGATAGATAGATAGATAGATAGATAGATAGATAGATAGATAGATAGATAGATAGATAGATAGATAGATAGATAGATAGATAGATAGATAGATAGATAGATAGATAGATAGATAGATAGATAGATAGATAGATAGATAGATAGATAGATAGATAGATAGATAGATAGATAGATAGATAGATAGATAGATAGATAGATAGATCTTAAGGTCCTAAAGCAACACCCTAAGGTCGTGGTGGCGGCGGTGGTTGCGCCGGCGGTAGCAGCAGTAGTGGTGGCGTGTTGTTGTTGATGATGATGATCATGATGATGATGATGATGATGATCTCAATAAATAGCAAAAATACAGTGCGCGGGACAGGCCAAAAATCGGGCGTGGAACGAAAACAAGGAAAAAAAGTATAGAGATCCAACGCACATTTTGCAATTTACGTGAAGCAAAGCTTTCTCGAAGCAGTTAATGAAATGCTATAAGCTTGGCCATTTCATCACCTCGGGCTAAGAACAGTCCACTCAAATGATGGAATAAACTTATATATATATATATATATATATATATATATATATATATATATATATATATATATATTGCTGCGTCCTTGGCATAAAGGAAACTGGCGCATGCGAATGTGCTCTCAGGCACCTGTGCTGCGCAATATGAAAACTCCTGTTACCTTGTATTTCTTAATTTCTTTTCATTTGATTTCAGTGTACCGCCCGCTTCTTGGCCGATTCCATGTTGTAGGTATGTGGGTATGTATAGAGGGTATGGAAAGTATCATCATAAAGTTGGCGTTAAAAAAATTAAATTATGGGGTTTTACGTGCCAAAACCAGTTCTGATTATGAGGCACGCCGTAGTGGGGGACTCCGGAAATTTAGACCACCTGGGCTTCTTTAACGTGCACCTAAATCTAAGTACACGGGTGTTTTCGCATTTCGCCCCCACCGAAAAGTTGGCGTTGGCACAATAGAAGTATATATAGGCGATTGTGGCCTAATGGTTGGGAAAGTAGTCATAAAAGGTTAGAAAGGTTTGCTTTATTAAAGGAATTGGGCTCTTGGTGACGTATATTTGTTGCAATGAGGATATTTGGGTATCATTTGTTTCGTAACTAATTCCGTAGAAAACAAAGCCGGCAACCTGGAAACCTGTAAGAATAGTAAAGATGGTAGTGCTGTCCTGCGTGCGAGATATTCGACAGCACAGCAGCAGCACCCAGCCAACAGCCCAGCACCCAGCCAGCAGCAAAGGCCAAGAAAGTCCAGGAGGGATTGGAAAGAAATATTCGCTTTAATAGTGTAGTTCTGCAGTTTTGCTTGGACGGCCGCAAAGGGCCATTATACACCCTCTGCTGTTACGGCTTAGTGTGTGTATCACTGAGTATTTAAACAGCCAACCTGCGGTTCTCATGGAAGAAGAGTTCATTCGACGTTAGTCATCGCGCTTTGTTATACGACTGCTTTCGCGTCTCTCGTCACGTTACTGTCGCGAATTGTTCACCTCCGCTTTTTGATATCTTCAGTTAAGAGTCTCTTAAAGCTTCTCTTTTTGTCAGAAAAGTATGGGAATTGGTTCTCAACGAAAGCTCCGCTTTAAAAGGTAGATCAAAATGCGAAGGGAGCTGATCGTAAGTGAAGTAAAGGTAATTGTAATGCAATTATGCAACAGGATAGTCAGCCTTGCAAACGTACAAGAAAGAAATCACGGAAAACCAAACTGTGAATGTGGTAGGAGTATCCATGAGCTCACAAATTCAGACCGCAAACGACTGCCGCCTTGCGAGCAATCCTATAAACTCTTTTTCCCGGGTTCGTTGGTTGGCTAACCTGCGGATCTCTAATAAGATAGCACAACCCACTCGGAGAGATCAACCAAGAATCGCATGGTTGAGTGGTAGAGTATAAAACGGAGTTCTGGGGAGCATAAGCTACCATTGAATAAATTACTGTACATTTGGAAATTGAATTGAACTGAATTGAATTTTTTATTCTCCTTGAAGCAATCATGAGGAAGGCGTAGCCACAAAAAGCTACTGAGATTAGTACCTTGACGAGGTACGTGGCTGCCCCTTTACACAGCAGCAGCAGTCATTAAACAATTTTCATACAAATGACTGCTTTTACACATATGTACAGACAATGATTGCACAATATAACATAAGCATTTTGCAAAACACAAAGGCAAGCTTCAGATTAATGAGCAAATACAAAAAATAGATAAATACATACAACATAGTTCACAGAAACGAATCTCGCATTGTTTTTTTTTTTTTGACAACTGTGACACATCTACATATTTGTTGGCAAAATTATTGAGCAGAGCTGGAAAAGTAAAAGCGATTGATTGTTTCGCATAGTTGTTTTGAGGAGTAGGTATGTGCCAAATATTGTGGTGACGCGTAGTGTATACGGCAATATTTTCTCTTAATTCTGAAATCTCGCTGTAAAAAGAGTTGTTTTTTGTGGCCGAACAGTATGTCTGGAGTAAACGATAATTATAACAAATAATCATGGACATTTATAACCTTAAACGGTTTAAAGAGTTGCTGCCTGTGAAAATCATATGGGACGTTTGCAATGATTCTCATAAACTTCTTTTGAATTAAGAACAGTCGGTTTAGATTAGTTTTTGTTGTTGTGCCCCATACAAGGTGGGCGTAGGTTAACTGAGAAAGGGCTAACGAGTTATATAGTAGCAGTTTTATACGTTGAGGAATGATATGTCTACATTTGTTTAGCATACCCGCAGTTTTGCACAATTTTTTATGAGTTTCGCGGTTATGGTCATCCCAAGGTAAAGTACTTGAAAAATATACGCCCAGCACTTTCATGCATTCTACCATTTCACATTGTGTGCAAGTGTAATCAACAGCAAATTTACGACCTTATTTTTTGGTCTGAAGAGTAGTGCTTTTGTTTTTGCGGTATTAATAAGTAAGGAATTGCACTTTGTCCATTCTAGTAACAGCGGCATTGTCTCATCAGATATGTTTTGTATATCGTGAGATGTTTTACCGGTGATTAATAATGTAGTGTCATCAGCATAGCAAATTGATGTCACATGTGGATTTAAGGTAAAAAGTGTAGGTCGTTAACGTAAGCACAAAATAAAAGTGGCCCCAATATGCTGCCCTGAGATACTCCCATCTTTATGCATTTAATACCTGAAGATGTTCCTACTGATACGTATTGCTTACGATGCCTTAAGTAAGAAGCTAGGAGGTCATACGCAATGCCGTGTACACCGTATGACTGCAATTTATCAAGTAGTATTTCATGCTGTAATGAATCAAAGGCTTTCGATAAATCTACGTATACTGCCAGTGTTAAATTACGGTCTGAAAAGTTTTTTTTAAGATTATTTCATTTTGCTTTAGCAGCGCGGTTTCCGTCAAACAATGCTGACTAAATCCATGCTGAAAATTGTGTAGTAACGATTGCTTAGAAAAATAGTTAGATAATCTTTTATACAAGAGCTTTTCTATCGCTTTGTAAAAAACGGGTAAAATCGATATGGGTCTATAGTTCTTCAATACATTTCTGTTAACGCCCTTAAAAATTAAAGTGACTTTTGCAATCTGCATTTTTTTTTTGGGGGGGGGGGGGGGAATACACCAGTGGAGAGGATAAGATGAAAAATGTGCGTTAACGGACGCGCTATCTCATGCACTACGTACTTTAGTGGTCCTAATTGTAGGTTGTCTACGTCACAAACGTTTTTAAGTCAGTTTTAAATCAAGATTTAACCAATAGAGATAACCGCTCGAGCCTTCGTATGACCAGAAGAAAGGCAAAAGAAAACAAGTGACGGTGGCGACGCCAACCTGAAGTTCCCGCACCAGCATCTCATGACGTCACGGATTTGGAAAGCGCCTCCTAACGACCAGTTAACTGTTTATCGGTATTAGAGAAGGTATATACATTTCGTTCTGGCGGAACCAGACATTTAGTCAAGGACATTTTTAGAAGCCTTGCCGCGCAATAACTACCAGGATGCGGGAAAGCTATTTGACATTCGCGACGTCACACAACAAAGCCTATGCTGGTTTAGGCGCGAAATTGAAAGTAAGCTGACGCTGGCCCTTCATTTTCACTGCTATATTGATCACCCTTTACCATAAAATAAATGCAAAATTGACTTTTGAAAACATACTTTTCCATTCGTTAATGACTTTGTGTTGCTCTTTTGTGACCCGTTGTTAGTGAGCTTTAGGTTAGGGGACGCAAGTAGGCCTGGTATTCTGGACATTGTCAAATTCGCCATCTTGCGAGTTTTTATAGGCCCACAGGCTTGCTAAGGCTTCCTTGATTGGCTCAAAACGCCGCCATTGCAACAATCGACGACATGGCGGGTCATGACAGCGTCCAGGATAGCACACAGGCTTGCACACCCAGGAACCCAAAGTTAGTCTTATTTTGATGGGAATTAAGAGCTAGGCTAGCGCATGCAAGTAGAATGCAAGCCTCTTGCACCCACTAATATAAATCCAATTTCTTCTGGCGAACGTGTTTTGCGAATTCGGTACGGTCTCATGTGTGTTTCCCGAATTCGGTACAAGTTTGTGTCTGTTTCCCGAATTCGCTACAAGTTCGACTATTTATCCTGAATTCGCTACGAATTGTCTGTCTTCCGAATTCACTGCAAGTTCATGAGTGTTTCCCGAATTCACTGCAAGTTCGTGCCTATTCCCCGAATTCTCTACACATTGGCTAGAATTCTAAGGAAACGTTTCTGAAGAATGGAAACCTCTTGTGTGTTAGTCTACGTAGTAGTGCTCACACAAGCGTACAATAGTTTTATGTGCGACGCAAATAGAGCCTGATAGATTTGTGATTTCCCATTTCCCGGAAAGAAATGACGACAGCGTGACAGTAGACCCATTGCTGATGCCAAAGGCGTTGGCAACAAGTCGTCCTGATGTTTCCGATTAATTTCCGCTTTAAAAACAGCACGAAGTATGTTACATTCGCAAACAATGTTGAGAGGTATACCATCAAGCAACAGTTCTTGATTCAGAAGCACCTGTTTGCCCCTGTTCTTGAACAAGGTCAAGTTCTTGTGTGTTTCCCTAATTCCCTACAAGTTCGTGTCTGTTTCCCTAATTCGCTACGAGTTCGCGTGTTTCCCGAATAACATTCGCTACAAGTTTGTGTGTTTATCCTGAATTTGCTGCAAGTTCGTGCGCGTTTCCCTAATTCGCTACAAGTTTGTGTCTTCCGGATTTGCTACAGGTTCGTGTGTTCTTCATGAATTCGATGCAAGTTCGTCAGTGTCACCCTAACTCGCTGCGAGATCGTGTGTGCACCCGCCACAGTGGCTATGGCATTTTATACTTCTGAGCACGATGGAAGCCGCGGTTTCAATTTCTTCGATTGCGGTTTCGAGCCACGGTGGCTGTATTTCTGTGAGAGCGTAATGCGAAAAAAAAAGATCATGTACCGTGTTTGTGAACAAGGCAGATTTGAACAACCCAACCACTGCGTCTCTATAATAGCTCGTGTGGTGCTTTGGGACGTTTGTTAAAGAAAGTAAAGAGTTAACAGATTGACAAAAACTCAAAATGACCCCAAACCCAAAAGCTCAAGTCACATTTTCTTCCCGCGAGGACATTTGATATTTAGGAGAGAGCTGCTTCGTTTCCTCCTAAAATTTATCAGTGATTCAGAGCTGCAGTGCGAATTGGTGAACCCTAGTGCTGCTGGTATAGGTGGTGTACAAATTCATGCCCCAGCGACGTTACCAACCTGGGTGTGTGTGTGTCCGCACACGAATACGAGCCAAGGTGCCTGCTATCGTAATGTACTGTGACAGGATTCATACCCCACCACACTTAACAGGTGGTGCGATGAAAGCACAGGTAATACCCATCGTGAAAATGTAACCGAACGTAATCTTGCGACAACGGATTCGTCGATGCGTCTTTTGGAATTAATTGCATACACACGCGCGGAGCATCGTTGCACAAGATTCTCGCCACCTTAGGAGACCGATGAAGCTGCGCTGCTCTATAAAATTGATAATAGTGAACGTAGAGCAACGCTTCTCGTGTATGATGGAGCGGGGGTATACGACATTTCGGCGGGGAAAAAACGACCACATCGCAAGCAGCGCGCTCGCGGCGTCTCCGATGCGATACACTTTATTAAAAGCCTCGGACACAGAAACTGAACTGAGCGCGCAATCTACGCGTTCGAAATGGGAGCGGTGTGGAAAGTTGACGGAGCACCCGGGGCGTTTCTCTTAATTAAGATCCCATGGGCGGCGTTTAAAACGTGAAATCTTTCTTCATAGCCGTCAACGATAGTTGGGGCCGGCCAGGACTTGCGTAGATGGAGAGCTACTCCAGCGAACGTTGCAAGTAGCTCATGCCGACCCCCTGAGGTGCCAGACACTTTGGTGATGAGCGGGAGGTCGCAGCTTCGATTCCCGGTAGCGAAATTCCCGAAATCATTTCGGAGGAACTATTTTCGATCGAAGACTTTACACCTAAATAATACTCCTGAGCTGGACGATTTGAAAACGACGATTTGGAGGCAACGCGGGTTGTGCCGTCTGACTAAGTGTAGCGTATCCGTTTGTAAATATATATATATATATATATATATATATATATATATATATATATATATATATATATATATATATATATATATATATATATCTTGTGAGACAAGGTTTAGGCAGTCAGACTCTCATTTATTCTCCCGAGCGAGAGCCCCGCTACCAGGCCCCAAAACGGTGATGATGAGAATGTACAGATGAGAATATGAAGCGTATGAATATTTCCCCGCGCGCGCAAGCGGCCAGCCAGGCCGCGACTTAAGGCCTGTACACGCTCAAGCCGCACATCGCCGCAAGCCGCACCGCATGCTGGCGGTTCAGTGGTAGCGGGCGGTTGGAGCAACCGGGCACAAAATTCGATTCACGCTGGGACCGGCGCGAGCGGTGCCGTACGCATGCGCCCTCTGGCTGGCAAAACAGATAACCAGCGACTGGCAACATGCAACAGCGCGGTAGCAGCGTTTGTGTGCTGGCGACCAGCAAAATTTTGGCCCGAGCCAGGATTTTCGTATTACGTTTGTTTTCTTATTAGGTAATTTTCTGATTAGTGAGCTCGAGCGGTTCGCATGTGCCGGCATCCGCACTCCGATTTGGGGACGCGACGTATGTTAAGAGCCGGCAACCGAGAGGCGGGGTAAAGATGTTCTAAGTCGGCAACTATCGTCAACAGCAGACGACACTGGCATATTTTTGTCGGCGTGGGTTCAAGCTTCCGCGTCACGGCGAAAACGCAAAACTCTTGCACTGTCATACTCTGTTGACTGCATGTGTCGTGTTGGCGCGCTGAGCCACCTCTCGAACACTATGCAGTGATCTTACCTGCGCCTTTTCTTTTTTTTTTTTTTTTTTGTTCTCCTTTCTTTTTTTTTTTTTTTTAATCATTGCTACCGCATACTGTTGTAACAACATACATCGCTATGTACTCGGTTGTGTGCGGCGTGACGGCGCATTTTTTGTAGATGTGCTAGCGAAAGCTTGCAAGACCGCGCGTGCGTTTTTAAGCCAATGAACAAGGGATTTGTCGCAGCAACAGCGTAGCACGCTGAAGCGCCGCGGCGTTATACAGGGTGTTCATTTATAAGTTTTAAAATTTTTTTAGAAATCCTCTGTGGCAGGTAGCATAATTCATATCGTTGAGCTGGGTTATTCGATGAGGCGGACATTAGTAACACGAGAAATCCCATATTGAACTAATTAAAAAATGACTAATCAACTTCTTAGTTAATTATTGCACAGCACATATTGTGATTTACGAATTGGAGCCGGTGAGCTTGGCAGCCGTATCCACTTGGGATGAATTTCCAGAATGACGCCAGTTTGGAGATATGTGCCATCAAACTCGCCCTAAAAATGCACTGTTGTTCCACTTACTTTTTACCAAAATGCTGTTTTATACATTGAAGCACTAAAGTAACTGGAACGCCCATGTATTTCGTCCCACACTTTGGAAAATAATATCTCAAAGCTGGCGTCATCCTGGAAATTCATTTCAAGTGGATGTGTCTTGCAAGCTCACCTTGCAAGCTTTTTGTTACTTGAATGTGTTTCGATTTTTTGTGCTACTAATGTCCACCTCATCGAATAACCCCCAGCTCAACGATAAGAATTATGCTACCTGCCACAGGCGATTTTTTAAAATTCCGTAACACTTTAAAATGAACGCCCTGTATATTAACATACTCTTATATCTATTATCGCGGAATACAGCTGTGTAGATCGACAACTCACCTCTCTTCACCACCGAGCACGCGAGTGAATATTCAACTACGGCTTGTTGATTTACTTACGGTTTTTTTTAGTAGCTGCCAAGTTAAAAGTGAGCGTACAATTGATTAACTGATGGAATATGACCGTGTCACACAGCACTCGTGTTTGTTCGTTCTGTGTTATGTCGTTGTTCCATTGATGAAAAAAGCCGGCGAAGCAGTGCCCCCGGACCCGACCAGAATCTTCGAGGTCAGGCCCTAGAGACGCTTCTAGACCCCTTCAACGACTTTTGGACATCACGCAAGCTATCACAAGAATGAAAAACAGCTGGAGTATGCTTTATCCCCAAACCGGGCAAGTCCCCGCACATTGACAACCTGTGGCTGAAATCCGTCACATCATGCATAAGCATAATCATGAAAAGGATAGTACTCAAATGCCTACAACAACACCTGGACGCAACCCAGCAAATGCCAGACCCCATGTTTGGCTTTATACGACATCTTGAGACCCAGGACGTGCTAATGCAATTGAAGAAGGAGATTGTGATCCCTGCCACACACCACGGGCCATTCTCGCGCTAGACCTGAAGGGGGCATTTGACAACGTGGCACACGAGGCGATATTTCGGAATCTCAACAACACAGGCTCAACAACACAGTGGTGCCACTGAAAAGTAAGGATGGATGTTCAGCCTTGCTGGTGTGGCATTTCATAGGTTGTAACCCACCGTATTTTTAACCAAGCAATAAGGAAATTATATGGTTACGCCATACCATCAGTACAACTGAAGTGTTGCTTCCCCAAGGAGTCTCACTGCCACCTTCCCCATTTTGCGAACACTTTGTAAATACAAACTAGCACATGGTATGTAGTCACATTATATGCTGTCTGTATGCTTGGTGAGGTGCACCAAGCATTTTCTCACCCTTAAAACCTGGGCTAATGCTGTCTTTTTTTTAATAATAATTATGCAATAACCTTACTTAATACATTGCTGTGAGAACAATAGTTGGCTTAACAGTAGCACTGCACACATAACCTCATACCACATTGCAGACATACTCTATAGAGGCTGGCCACAATTAGCGTAACTGAAAGCCAGCTGAACAGGGTGCGAGTTCATGTGTATCAAATAATGTCTGTTCCATTGAGAGGTTATATATCTGTCTGTGATATAATTATCAATTCAGAATACATATGGCAGAAGAACAATACACAAGACAACACAATCAAGTTCCCTGTGAGAAGCTGCTTTTTGCCACTATTACATGCAGCAAAAAGAGACTTCATTAAGCACCACTATGGCTTGCGTGCCTCTTTGTGCATTGGACAAGAAGTAAAGGTGGGCGAATGTAAACATTTTCAAATACGAATTGAATAAAATATTTTTTATCAAATATTCAATAGTCATACGACGACACACGTACCTGTAGTAACAATATTTATTTTCATATAAAAAAATTAGGTACCACACCTTAACTAGTGCAAAAAGAGAGCTAAATATTGGGTACAAAGGATAAGTTTTAAATGCAAGACTACTAATTGTTACGTAGAAAAATCGACATAAACAGTCTATCAACAACTTTAGAGCCTGGCTGCAAAGAAGCTTTTCAAGAAAGAATGGCCTCTGAATGGCTAGCTTTCAAAAACGTGCAATATATTGTTCCTAAGAAAACATCAAAGTTGTAGAAAAAAAAAAGAATAGCCGATGAAGGACCTACGTGTTGTAGACATATGTAAAACTACTCGTTGCAAGGAAAGCAGCACAGACTTGTAGCATAAAAGATCAGTCTGCTAGATCAAGAAATGTGTGGTCACCTTTCGCGTGAAAAAAAGCCTATGGGAAAGTTTTCTTGCCAATATGACTGAAAGATACTTTCGTAAATGTGCTTGCTTTTGGGAGGCTGCATACACTTGTTCACATGCAAGTACTTGTCGCATATTCATTGTTAAAGAAGTTCAATTAATATAATGACACGAGAGCCTCCTCTGATTAGGAAAAAATAATAGTTGTGTGGTCATATATAGATAACATTTAGAATGTCAAGGTACCCTTTTCCATACTGTGCAAGTACTCATGAAAGACAAGACTGCAAGAAACAGCATAAAACTAATGCAAAATCTATAACTGATTATGTCAATGAGATTTCCATTTCATGTGGCAAAGTATTTCACAGGGCAGATAGGATGTGACATCTGTGATTCAGAGATACGTCATTGTATCGGGGCACAAGTATTGTACAACTGATAATTTTGGGAATAAAGAAATAACAAGCATTGATTCCCGGTATGTCACCATGCCACTTGTATCTTAAAAAGGACTATCACTTATATGTCAAGCTTGCACCATTATGTTTATGTGACCATACATGTGTACCCCATCTGTAATGAACCGTTGCTTTAAGTTATGACCACTGTCATGTTATTCCCGTACATTAATTGTGGTTTTGCACAAAACACCTAGAAAACTTTTGAGCGGCATTGCAGTACTTTTTCTTGTATGTGCACACTGGCTTTCTGTCACAACACCCACTTCGAATCCATGATAAATGCTGCAGTCAAGCAAAATAGAGTTTCAGACTAAGGTACCTAAACTGCTTTCATTCCAGAAAACCCCAAACAAGGTTTAGATTCTTCAGGACACAAGCAACTTGCATCCTTTGATCTAAGGCTGTTTTCTGCATGCAATGAATGTTAGGATTTCTGCTGTGCAAATCAATGTTAACCTGATAAAAGGGATGGCAAGCCAAAACTTGCATTCGTGATACTAGTTACTACTGGGGCCAGATTAACCTATGGGCTAAGGGGGCTGCAGCTCCAGGCTAGGGGGCCCTGTGAGAAAAATGTTTCCTTGAATTAAACTTTATTTCTTACGTACAGTACAGAGTAAAACATAATGTGAACAAATACATTGGGATCCCTAGCTCAAGGCCAGTTGCAATCCATAAAAATGTAGAGGAAGCAAAGCAATTATTTTGCACAGACACATGTACTTAAACTCAGCAACAATATGCACTTTACATTAGAAGAAGTAGAGAATACAATACAAAGAATCTTCAAAATGCAAACGGTATCGTTGAACATCTACAAGTAAAGGAAAATGCACCAGAAAAAAGAGAAAGGAAGCGGTGAATGTTTTAATAAACATACGAAAGAAGATCACGAAAATGCAGTTTTAATTATCTCTGAAAATTAGCTGCATTTCTAGCTTACGTGGGCTGAACGTTTCTCTCGACTACTCCAACACTTCAAATTCTCCGTTTACCACACACATTACAAGCCTTTGGAACCAGAACATTTTGTTTTAGTGCACTGCGTGTACAGCGTCCTGATTCGGTAAAGTTGGTAGCAGAGAGTGGGTAGTCAGTAACGATGCTACTATTAACCATTACAAGAGTTTAAAAATTTAGTAATGAAGTAAACGGTAAAATGTGTACGTGTTGAAAGAGCGGTGTCGTGTTAGCATTGTATTGTGAGGAAGTCATAAAATGGACAACCCTCTTTTGAAGTTTTATAAATGGCTCAATGTATGAATGGCCCAGAGATGCAACACAGTACGACAGATGGCTGTGGAACAACCTGAAATAAATTTCTCGAAGGGTTTCTGTATCAAAACAATTTCGGCTCTTGAGCAGAATATAACAAGCCTTGCCGAGATTTTTGCAAAGCTTGTCAATGTGAGGTTTACATAGAAACAACTCATCTAATTTGTACAACCCTTGATAGGCCCCTCAGAAATTTAAGAGGACCATTTGCCAGGGCCCAGTGGAAAATTTTAGTTATACTATAAAAGTTGTAAAGTGTCTTCCAAGGAATATTCTACCACAAGAATTCTTTAGAACGGCCTAGTAGCAGCCAAAATAGAAGCAAAGAATCTGTAGTACAAGAACGTGACCTGCTCTTCGTGCACAGAGGCATTCTTTCTTTGCCCAACCAGCAACGCAAAGGACCTTTCTCTCTTGCCTACTCCCATATAAGAAATGAGGGTTCACCTCCTTCTCTCTCTCTTTTTTTTTTTGCAAAACACCTAATGCCCCTTTCTTCATTTTTTTTTATTTAGATCACGACAACAGCATAATACATCCATGTTACATTTACAAGTCGAACTTCAATGAGTTTGTTGACATGATGGCAGATAATTAATGTAAGGAGATGGATCGTTGCGAAGGTGCATGAAGCTAAACATTGTTCCCTCGTCAATTCCACGCCTTACGTCTCTCATGTTGCCTAGCTTTGTTGTCCTTTGGTGCAGGCTACATGGTGACGTTCACAAAAGATTTACAGATGTTAGGCCCTTCTTGCATGCCCGTCTTGTACGATGAATTACTGTGGCAGTTAGCACTGGTAACATCAGTAGCCACCCTAACCATGATTACGCAGCAACATGGCACCGCCAATGCAGCCCAGACCACCCGCTTCAATCTCAATTTGCCCTTTTACTAGCTGTACGCCCTGACAGCAATAAATGGTAAAATCCATCACTGCGTAGTCTCATCTCATGCTGAGGACAAAGCATTAGGTATTTCTTGTTGTTCTTATTGAGATCAGCTGTTTGTTTTGACCTAGGACTACACAGGCAGTAAAAGTGGTTCGGTTTCTATTTAGCAGGTGACACCACAGCAGTAGCAATGGTGATGCATTGACGATGCAGAACACTATGAAGGCGTCATTGTTCACTGCATCATTAATTCCTACTCTGCTCTAGTACGGTACGTGATGACAGCGGTGAGCAAACGTCAAATACACGCTGAGCAGATGGCGCGGTGCATGTGAACATTTATCAGGGTGTTCACTTTTACTAAAGCTGGCTCAGGAGGCTGTATTGAACTGCTCAGATAGCGTGTCGATGAAGCGAAGCCCAACAGTAGCATTCATGGAAACGCAGCCTTTAGTTACAACGTAGGAACATTTGTTGGGTCACTGCTCCAACAGTGGCTGATGTATCAAAAGGATGGCAAGCAGACGCTGAGCAGCTGACGCAGCATGGATGAACACATCTTGAGGGAAATTCAGCCTTCCTATTGGCTAAGAGCCCTGCCGCTGCCCCAGTGCTGCAAGGAACTACTGAGATGGAGTATAACTGGCAAAGCACATCGTTCAGCATGAAGGTTGGGCAGTGGCAGAGAAGCTGCGTTGCAGTGTCGTCACATCCGCAAAAAATTGCATGTGGCACATTTGGATTGTTTACATTACAGCACATGACACCTAGCACAAAATTAATAGTTGCAATATGTGGAGCAGTGATATAACTTTTAAGCTGTTCCCTAGCCTCCCCTCTTCGTGAAGAGTAAAATGTGCAGTGACAACACTGGAAACAAACAACACGTGTACAAAGCAGGAAAGCTGGTTTGATACAAAACCCATACTGAGATGCAAAGAGCACAAACGACCAGCAGTGCTTCTGCACTGTTTAATTCAGAGCACATGCATAAAAAGCACCCTAAAGAGCTTGTAGTGTGTGCCCAACTCAGCAACTGCTTAGCTACAAGAAATTTCGGCCAAGGAGAAGGAGGTTTCATTATTTTTCAATGTATGTGTACAAGTACGGTTTGTTTCCGCCTCCTTGAATTTTGGTTTTGGCATCCTTGAATTTTGGGTCTAATGTCTGTACAAACCGTTCTGTATGCCCGGTTCACTTCAGAGCATATGCATATCGCATAAAACGAATACTTATACGCCTAGCACCACTGCGACACATTGCACGTATACATAACAGTACCCTTCACCTCGTACAGTAAGAACCCCAGCACTCAAACGCTCTGTACGTGTTCGCGGTCACCAAGGC
>NC_051162.1:98132236-98158586 GCF_013339745.2 Dermacentor silvarum
TTCGCTCGACACCGCGGACCCGAGCACATGGGGGTTGGACTCTCCCGCGTTTAACCGTACGTGGCTTAGCTGTGTCCGGGGAAAAGGAGATCCGGGGGGTTGAGCCGAAGTCGGGTTTTTGGACCTTCATGGCCCCTCGGCGGAGGCAACACACCTCTTTGGCCTCCGCTTCACGTAGACGGCACCCCCGGACTGACTCACCCGGGGGAAATCGGTGGTCGCCTTTTCCTATCCTCCTCTCCGATCTTTTTCTTCTCTATTTTTCTGTCTCCACTGTCCTGTCACCTCTTCTCTTCTGTTACTTCCTCACTTTTCATAGATGGCTTGGGGTAACCTTGTGTAGGTGCCCTCTTTTGAGTTTATGTATAAGGTTATAGCGGCAATGTGAGTGAGTGAGTGAAATAACTTTATTGAGGTCCAGAGAAGACGCAGGGGACACCCCGCGCCACCCGGCTAGTCCCACGTAGGGACCGGCAAGCCGAGCTTGACGGCCCGATCGCGGGCACATACGGCTGGCGCCTGCAGCCTTACACGTGAAGTGCTGCAGCGTCCCCTCGTTGCACTCCCTGGTGGGTGGCTGCCATTGCTGCCGAAGTACACCAAATTGCTATGCGGGGACACCCGCTTTTCCTCGGCTTCTTGATCGTCTCCCTTAGAAGAGGGGACGCACCGATGAGATTCTGAACTTGTTCACCCGACCTAAAAGACATTTTCCCACGATTTCAAGTAGTGCATAATGAAATAACAGAAAAACTATCAAGAACCATATCTCCATTTGTAGTTGCGAAAAGCTTGACCAACACGCTAGGCTCTGGCTACAAGGTCACCAAAATTCCAAGCGGGGACCTTCTGCTTGAGCTACGTGATAAAGAGCAATACAATAGACTCAGCAAGCTCGTTACTTTTGGTGATGCCCCAGTTACCGTTTCACTGCATCGGTCCATGAACACAGTACAGGGTGGTAGTATCTGAAGCATAGACCTCATCGACCTACCTGAAACCGAATTGTTGGAACGATGGAAGGAACAAAACGTCACGAATGTGCAGCGCATTGTTATGAGACGGGACAACACAGACATTCCCACGACATACCTGATACTTACCTTTGAATTAAGCATTTTGCCACAAAGCATTGAAACAGGCTACACAAAGGTAACCGTAAGACCTTACATCCCAAATCCTAGGCGATGCTACCAATGCCAAAGATTCGGCCATGGCTCGCAAAGCTGCCGTGGTCGACACACCTGTGCTAAGTGTGGAGTACAAGATCATGCCTCAGACAATTGCGAGGCCACACCTCACTGCGTCAATTGCGATGGTGAGCATCCAGCGTACTCCCGGTCTTGTTCAAGCTGGAAAAAAGAAAAGGAAATTATAACACTGAAAGACCGTGAGAACATATCGTTCAGGGAAGCACGCAAAAGGTGCTCACCATTCCACACGACAATTACGCTGATGCGGCGCGTCAAGGGGCAGCGTCGCACTGGACTCCACCACTAGCCCGGCCCGCGCGCAGCGAGCCGCCGGCTGTTGCAGCCACCCCTATGGTGGGAGCAGCCAAGGCGGCCCTGCCATCACCGAACTCGGCCACACCAGTGGCCTCTACTAGCTCTGGCAGCAGCCACGATAGCACAGAGGCTAAAAAGGTACCATCAACCTCCGCACTGGTGGGAACAAAGGCTTCGCCTTCCGAGGCGAAGCCAAACCGACATACACATCGTTCGCTAGAAGTAGTGTCCAACGCCTCGTAAGAGGCAATGGACACAACTCCTTCTCAGACAGCACACGGAGCGCCTAGGAAGAGGCGACTCTCCCAGGAACGCTCCAAAAAAGATAAAACACCAGTTACAGCGCCTGGAAGGGGCTCTGTAAAATAGGCTGTACACTTCCCTTGAGACACACAGAACATTTTATTCTCCCCCAACATGAACACAACAATGCAGTGGAATGTTAGGGGACTACTCCACAACCTAGACGACATCCAAGAACTTCTAAATAAATTTAATCCAAAGTTACTGTGTGTTCAAGAAGCACACCTAAACTCCAGAAACACCAACTTCCTACGTCAGGATATTGTTTTCCGAAAAAATAGCGAAGGATTCTGCCGCATCATCTGGTGGTGTGGCCGTCATACTCGACAGAAGTGCATCCTGTCAGCAATTTTCACTCAATACGGCACTTGAGGCAGTAGCCGTTCGTGGTGTACTTCTGGGTAAACTCATAACCATTTGCTAGCTCTATACATACCCCCACATTATCCTTTACACAAGCATGAATTTCAGTCATTTATAGATGAATTACCAGAACCTTACCTCGTTCTTGGTAATTTCAATGCACGCAACAGCTTGTGGGGCGACAGGCGTATCGATGCGCGAGGACGCCCAATCGAACAATTTCTTTTCTCCTCTGGTGCATGTCTCCTTAATAAGAAGGAACCTACCTACTATAATCTCGCAAACAAAACATTTTCTTCCATTGATCTCAGTGTATACCTTCCCAGTCTATATTTCCTGAACTTAAATGGGAAGTTATAAAAAAAATATTTACGGGAGGGACCACTTCCCTGTACTACTGAGATCACCAGTACAAAACGAACCTCCATCACAGGGTCCCCGGAGGAAGTTGGATACGGCAGATTGGGAGAAACTTCAAAGTCTTACAAGTAGTATCTCGTGGTCTGACATATCTTCGCTGGGAATTGATGCTGCTGTCGAGTATTTTACATCTTTCATAATTGATGCCGCTTCTGAATGGATACCTGAAATAAGTGGTGCGACCTGCAAACGCGTGTCCCATGGTGGAACGACGAATGTCGGAACGCTCGTAGGAAACAGAACAAAGCGTGGGGGTTGCTACGCGACTCCCCAACTGCGGAGAATCTTGTCAATTTTTAGAAGATTGTCAATTTTAAGAAGAATTGCTCGATGCAGGACGCGCCTGCATGTATCAGAAGTTTCTCGATTCTCTTAGCCGAGTCCATTTGTTGTGTGTGTTGTCGCCGAGCCTTGTGTAATCAGATTGCGTGCTAGACGATAATAGTGGTGTACATTCTACAACATACCCGAACACCAGCGATTACGCTAGAAGGTGCAACAGTAGAGTCGCGTATAAATTGCCGCAACACGTACAAATGGCCGTTTTACGTCGTAAAATCCTGTAATTTAAGTTTAAAGAGGCCTAAAGAAACGTTCGCTGTAAAACCCGTAAAGTGACTATACAATAAAATTATGGAAATGACCAATGAAGTGTACCATAAACACAAAGAATACATTGCGAAGAGATAATTATACGAACTCCAATATGTCATTGGTGAAAATTTTCAAGAAACACTCACATTTCCAGACCCCTTGAAGCGCGAGGGCCTGCAAGCATTTGCGACACAAAGCGATGTTATCGCAACAGCAGCGTCTTGCAAGAGGGTGCGCTACAAATCTCTAGTGCGTATTGTAACAGAACAAGTGACCAGGCTAACAAGGCGGCCATCACTCTTTATTGCTGTTGCTAAAAAGCCCCACACTTCGTCTTCAAGCACGTGCACCTCCCTCGCTCTTTCTTCTTCGGTTAGGTTACACTTCCCCTCTTTTCTGCGTCACTCCTCCTGGTGTGATAACGAAGAACGTTGCTTATGGCCACAAACTCCAGCTGTCCATTATTCATGTACCCCACAGTCTTGACTGCACCTTGTTGCACCGATAACTTCACTACTTCAACAGGTCCAAGAATCGTAGCTTCACTGGCCGGTAGTCCTTTCCGAACGAGCACAATGTCTTGTAGTACAACGTCTGGTACATGGCCTTGGCGCCGCTTGTCAAAGTGAAACTTGATGGCTTTTCTATATCTGTATCGGTCCTCAGATGTTTCACAACGCCCAGTCAGCATTAGCCTGTCTGCAATTCCAAGATCTTCGTCTGTAGTTAGCCTTGGAAACTCACCATGGCACCAAAATATGGACGGCACCCAAGGCTAATTGAATGTGTCTTGCTATGATGAGCCACAGCCGCTTCTAGGAAACATTTCAAGCCGCCGTTAAAACTTGGATACATCGACATGAATTGTTTCAAATCGCGTATCACCCTCTCCGCCATTCCATTTGCCTGCTGGTAAAAGGGCGCACAACGTCGCAGTGTGACGCCACGGCTCTTTGCCCCCTCTTGAACCTTTCTGATAAGGAGTGCAGGCTTGTTGGAACTTCGTCTTTCATCGGTCTAGCAGACGATCGTTCATCATGATCGTTTTTCGCCTCACGAGCTCCGCTCGCTCGAGGGCATGAAGTCATTTTTTTTCATATTCGCTGTTTCATTAAAAGAAGATTCCACGCTTCGGATGCACCGTCTCTGTTGAATCAAGACAACGTGGTAGCCGGTGGACCTTGAGGTCCATTCACAAGGCCCATTGTCCGATATTACAACCTTCAAGTCTGAGAATATTCCTCTGCCAAGGAGGGCTATTAACCTATTTGCGTCTTTCTTGCCGGGCCGTGCCGCCACAATTCTGATACATTGATCTATTGCAACAAGAAATGACTGAGTTTTGCGTACGCCTGGACTTTTCTAGCTCGGCGAAGTCTACATGTATGACTTCAAAAGGTTTGTCCGAGTGCTCAAGCAACACACGCTCGTCTGGGCGTAGCCGCTATACATGGCTTTGCTTATCTGGTACAAGTGGCATGATCTTACATAGTTATTATTCTTTCTTTTAACGTGTTTTCATCTAAACCTCTGCAAAATCTTCTACGTGCACCAGAAACCATCGTAGTCGCCGGACTCTGGAGTGTAGTGGCACAGGTGAAGTATTTTTGAAACAAAGGTCACGGGTACCATTAACTTTCCGTTTTAAAAATAAAGGTCGTCACATCCTTCCCAAAGGTGGGTCATGTTAATCATCTCATGCGGGAGCTCAGTTGCCAACCGAGACAGTGCGTCCGCGTCTGTAAGGTGGCTGTCTGAACGATAAAAAATTTCGAAGTCATAGTGTTGTAGTTCACTTATCCAACGAGCAAGCTTTTCTCTTCGTTCCGACATGTTCAATGTGTAAGACAGGGCCTTGATGATCTGTATGTAATGTAAAAATTATCCCATCGATATATGACCGAAAATACCGCACCGCCATTAAAACAGCCATGTGCCTCTTTCTCGGTCGTAGTATAATAATCTTGACGAGGGCTGAAGGTATAGGAATAGTAAGGTATCACCCGTAGCTGCTGACTCAGGGAACATCGTGCGCCTCTTTGCTGTGAAACTGCCCCAGTAGCATAGATGCGTCAGTATTCATCTCAAAGGGCAGGCTGAAGTCCGGTAACGTAAACACTGGGTCGGACGACATTCGATGTACGAGTTCCTGGTAGACTGCGTCACATTCCTCAGTCCAGAGAAAAGGGACATAATTTTTGGTCAGTTCATGCTATTTTAGCAAAATCTTTGATAAATGCTTTGAAGTGGCCAACAAGTCCGACAAAAACTCTGAGTTAATCATGTGGCTTCGTAAGCTTCAAGATTCGCTGCACCGACTCTTGTTTCGTGCTCTTGGTGGCACCATCAAGCACCCTTTCAAGAAAAACTACCCGAGGCTTGAAGAATTTTTACTTTTCGTTTTTATCTTCATGTCTGCATCACTGAGCGCTTGCAGAAAAGTGGCCAAGTGTTCAGAGTGCTCTTTTTGCGTCCTCGAGTATACTATATATCATCAATATAGACATTGCAAAAAAGTTCAAGATATGGCTTCAAAACATTATTCATCTTCTTTTGAATCCAAGATGGCGAATTCTTTCAACCAAAAGGCAGTCTACTATATTCATGTATGTCGAAAGGTATCACAAATGCTGAAAACATTTTGGTCTCCTCTTCTAAAGGCACTTGCCAAAAGCCCTTGCAAAGATGCAAGCGAGAGAAGACACTGCAGATACCAGTTTAGTTGAAAATTTCGTCGATGTGTGGCACCGGAAAAGGGAACAGGTAAGTTTTTTTGTCAATTTGCCTGTAATCGGTGCAAAGTCGAAACGTTCCGTCTACTTTCGGTGCTAAATGATGGGTGACGCGAAGGTAAGTGTGTAAGGTCGGATAACACCAGCGTCGAGCATCTGCTGCAGTTATTCCTTCAGCCATAACTTCTTATCCCGAGACATGTTGTAAGGCTTGCGTTTAACAACTGTTGTATCTCGCAGCTCAAGCTGTACTTTAAAATTGTATGTAGCCTTGGGATAACCTCCCACACAGAGGAGCTCCGGGTACATCCTGGTGACATTATCCACTCTAGCGGGCTTCCAAAGGCTGTCAATTAGTAGGGAGAACGATGGTTATCTTGAATAGTAACTTGGTCATCCCAATAAAGAGTTAGACGGAGCTCTTGTATTAATGGGTGTGACAAAATCATTTGATGTTTTACTCGATCGAGCACCAGCGCTTTTCTTGTGATACTATTGCCCTGACACGAGGCGATTACCTCCGCCCACTCATTGTGCACTTGCTTTTTGCCGTCATATCCATGCACACTGACTGGAAAATGTTTTACTGGGTGATGGAAGCTCCACTGTCAACCAAAGCGCTGACCTCTTTACCATTTACATGCACCGGAACATACACCAAGTTGGTACGCACTACAAGAAATATTTTGTGTTGTGGTCGCGCTGAGTTGAAATCAGAGGTCTGGTTAGCTGCCTTCGTGCTCTTCTCCTGATATGCGATTTGTTTATTCAGTGGAGCCAGTTCTTCGCGGGATTTCACACTATGTGATTCTGCTCTTCCGTATATCTTGCTGAGACTACTACCATAAGTGTTCAGAGGTTGCTCAACATTATTACACAACCTCATAATATGCAGTAACTTGATCTTCTGTGTTGTTTGATTTTCCAAGTAGAAAACGACACCGGATGTGTTCCGGAAATCCCAGCATAGTGAGTGGATCCAGTGAAGCCTGGGATAGAGGAGAGTCAGCTAAATGCAGCAGTCCCCATTTCTCAAAGAAAAAAAAAAAAACGGGCCAGTTTGCACTCGGTCGTGCAAAGCTTAGGCTCAGCGAAACTGTCGATCCTCAAGTCTTACTGACTGCTACTTCTAGGTATTAACTTGGTTGCAGATAACTACGCATGTAGGAATCAGGGTGTTCTCGAGTGATCATTTTCGGAGGTACTTTCTCTTTCGCGATATTTCGCATGACTAGCGCTGGACGCGTCGGCGCCTACGAGCGACAGCGTTCCTGGCATGCCACAAACGCAGGAAGGCTAACCAAGGTTGGCACAGTGCCACGAATGCTGTTGCTTGCCGACGCCGAACGCGTTGACGACATTTTGCGTGACTAGCGCAGGACGCGTCGGCGCCTACGAGCGACAGCGTTCTTGGCATACCACAAACGCAGGCAGGCTAACCAAGGTAGACACAGTGCCAAGAATGCTATTGCTTGTCGACGACGAATGCGTTGGCGACATTTCGCGTGACTAGCGCCGGAAGCGTCGGCGCCTACGAGCGACAGCGTTCCTGGCATGCCACAATGCAGGAAGGCTAACCAAGGTTGGCATAGTGCCACGAACGCTGTTGCTTGCCGGCGCCGAACGTGTTGGCGACATTTCAAGTGACTAGCGCAGGACGCGTCGGCGCCTACGAGCGACAGCGTTCCTGGCATGCCAAAAATACAGGAAAGCTAACCAAGGTTGGCACAGTGCCAAGAATTCTGTTGCTTGTCGACGCCGAATGCGTTGGCGACATTTCGCGTGACTAGCGCTGGAAGCATCGGCGCCTACGAGCGACAGCGTTCCTGGCATGCCACAAATGCAGGAAGGCTAACCAAGGTTGGCATAGTGCCACGAACACTGTTGCTTGCCGGCGCCGAACGCGTTGGCGACATTTCGAGTGACTAGCGCAGGACGAGTCGGCGCCTACGAGCGACAGCGTTCCTGGCATGCCACAAACGCAGGCTATCTAACCAAGGTTGGCACAGTGCCAAGAATGCTGTCGCTTGCCGATGCCGAACGCGTTGGCGACATTTCGCGCGACTAGCGCTGGACGCATGCCACAAACGCAGGCAGGCTAACCAAGGTTAGCACAGTGCCAAGAACGCTGTTGCTTACAGACGCTGAACGCGTTGGAGGCTAGCCGCTCGATATCAGCCAGCATTTTTTTCTCTCCTGGCGGGGGTCCGGAAGGGAGGTAGCTGGCGAACAGGAGACCGCGTGCGCATGCGCTTGCAGGCGGTCTCCACCTCCTGGTTGATATGGCTATGGCGCGGCAGTTTCTTGATACGAACCACAAATTACGGCTGGCTTAAACAGCTTCGCTGTTAAAAGGCATGGTATGGGCAATGTGTAGGTGAACTACGCCAGGGGGCTAATTATAACATTTGCAGTAAATTACGTATGCAAGCGATCTGGAGTTTTATGAATGTGTTGTACGAACAAAGCAGAATTTATCTCGCTGCTCTGGGAGAAGTGTGAACTCAACCGATATCAACTCTAGCGAAAATTTGGTGGTGTGGGGTGTGTGGGTGGGGGGAGGTGGGGAGGGAGGACACCGTGGTGAATGTTATGGCGAAGTAACATTTGTGGTGATGAATTACTAGCTTTTTCAAGTTTCCCAACAAGAATTGCTCCGAAGCATTACAAGCGGGAAGGTTTCAAGCGTAACAGTCATATACGGACCACTTTTAAAAGTGCGATATAATTACCGAGAGAGAGAGAGAAACGTTTATTGTTGGAACAGTGTCCCGAACGAGGCCTGGTATCACCCTGAGGTGGGAAGGTTCCTTAGTCCAGGAACCCTCTGGCTTCGACTGCCCTCTTGGCCCTCCCGCAGGGGCGTCTGCGTAAGCAGGCGTTTGGTGTGTTGCGACACCACGTACCCGAGCACACGAGGGTTGAACCCTCCCGCGTCTAACCGTGCGCGGCTTAGCCGTGTTCGGGGAAAAGAGGGTCCTGGGGGTTGAGCCAATGCTGAGTGCTTGGACCTTTATGGCCCCTTGGCGGAGGCAACACACCCCTTTGGCCTCAGCTTCACGTAGACGGCACCCCCGGACTGACCCACCCGGGGGAAATCGGTGGTCGCCTTTTCCTATCCCCCTCTCCAACCTTTTGCTTTCCTGTCTCCTTTCTTTAACTATCCTATCATCTCTTCTCTTCTGTCACTTCCTAATTTTCATAGGCGGCTTGGGTTAACCTTGTGTATGTGCCCTCCCTTGGGTATAATATATTAGGTTATAGTGCAATGTACGGTTGGCGCCCGCAGCCTTACGCGTTAAGCACTGCAGCGTCCCCTAGTTGGGCTCCGCGGTGGGTGGCCGCCATTGCCGCCGAAATAAAACAAACCGTTATGGGAACACCAGCATTTCCCCGCCTACTTGATCGTCACCCTCTAAAGAGGGGACGCACCGATGAACTTAGCCTGTATTCCAACCGACCAAAAGAAATCTATCCGAAATACCATGTTGTACAAAGTGAAAATGCAGCAAAACCGGCCAGATTCATTTCTCCATTCATAGTTGCGAAATCTTTGACGGAAGCTTTAGGCTCAGGTTACAAAGTGATCAAAATGGCTAGCGGAGACCTTCTTCTTGAGGTCCCTCAGAAACAACAGTACGAGAAACTCGGCAACCTTGTGACTTTCGGCAACATACCAATTTCTGTATCGCCACACCGATCAATGAATAGCTCACGTGGAGTCGTATCAGAAGCAGACCTCCTAGAATTATCAGAAGCAGGACTCCTGGAAGGGTGGAAAGATCAAAATGTCACCAATGTAAAACGTATCATCATCAGACGGGACAACAAAGAAATCCCCACCAAACATCTTGTCCTCACATTTGGATCTAGCGTTCTGCCTGAAACCATCGAAACAGGATACATTAGGTTAACTGTTCGACCATATGTCCCTAACCCTAGACGGTGCTTCCAATGCCAAAGATTCGGCCATGGCTCACAGAGCTGTCGTGGTCAAATAACTTGTGCAAGGTGTGGAGTACAGGGCCACTCCTCCGACAACTGTACTGGCACTCCTCACTGTGTGAACTGCAGTGGTGACCACGCATCCTACTCACGTTCCTGTCCAAATTGGAAAAAAGAAAAGGACATAATCACCTTAAAGTAAAAGAAAATATTTCTTTCAAGGAAGCCCGTAAGAGGTGCTCACTTTTCCATAGCACATCTTATGCTGATGCGGCGCGTCGGGGGGCAGCGTCGCAGCGGCCACTGCCCCCGGGGTGGAAGGAGCTAAGCCTACCCCACCCAACCAGCAAACAAGCCTGGTTACCCTAGGGTTACCGGCACCACAACAGTCCACGGCGGCATCCTGCGCTTCGCGTAGCGAACCGGCAGAACCGCCAGCAGCGCCCACGGTGGGTGCAGTCAAGGCTGCCTCACCCTCTCCGGCCCCTGCTGCCGCTGGCAACAGCCGGCGCAGCTCAGGCCCAAAGACAGCCCCATCAACCTCCGCGCTGGTGGGCGCAAAGGTCTCGTCCTTCGCGGCGAGACTTTCTCGCGAAATTTCTCGCTCGCAAGAGCGCGTGTCCGGCGCCCCACATGAGGCAATGGACACTACACCCATCCCGACGGCGCACCAAGCGCCTAAGGAGCGGCGAGGCTCCCTCAACCGCTTCAGAAAGGACAAATCCCGCGTTACAGGGCCTGGAAAGGACTCTGTAATCTAAGGCAACACTTCCCCTTTTTTTAGTACACACAGCACCAATTTACTTTCAGTATGGAAACACAAATCATACAATGGAACGTCAGAGGCTTTCTTAGGAACCTCGATGATGTGCAAGAACTTCTCCACGAACACAATCCAAAAGTGCTGTGTGTACAGGAAACTCACTTAAAATCGGAACATACAAACTTTCTCCGACAATATGTTACGTTTCGTAAAGACCGCGATGATTCTCTTGCATCTTCAGGCGGTGTTGCCGTTATAATTCACAAAAGCTAGAGCGTGTCAACTTTAAAGCTGCAAACGCCACTTGAAGCAGTGGCAGGTCGACTTGTTCTCCTAAACAAACTCGTCACCATTTGCTCGCTTTACATACCCCCACATTACCATTTACACAAACATGAATTTCAGTCCTTTATAGACGAATTGCCAGAACCTTATCTTGTTCTTGGGGATCTCAATGCACACAGCGGTCTGTGGGGGCGACTCTCGCATCGATGCGCGAGGCCGTCTAATTGAAGGCTTTCTTTTCTCATCCGGTACGTGTCTGCTGAACAAAAAAGAACCTACATTTTACTGTGTCGCAAACAGAACCTTTTCTTCTATTGATCTTAGCATAGCTTCTCCATCCATATTTCCTGAACTTGAATGGGAAGTTATAAAAAACCCTTACGGGAGCGACCATTTCCCCATACTGCTGAGAACACCAAGACAATACGAATCTCCACCACACGCTCCCCGGTGGAAGGTCGATGCAGCGGACTGGGAGAAATTCCAAACACTTACCAGTACACTCTCGTGGGCTGACATTTCATCGCTCGGAATTGACGGTGCCGTCGAATATTTTACTAATTTCATAATTGATGCAGCTTTTAAGTGCATTCCCCAAACAAGTGGACTTTCTAGCAAACGCCGTGTCCCGTGGTGGAATGAACAATGCCGGAACGCACGTAGGCAGCAGAACAAAGCATGGAGGCAGCTTCGCGATTCTCCTACTACTGAAGACCTTGTCAATTTCAAGAAAATCAAGTCCCAAGGTAGGAGAACGCGCAGACAAGCCAGAAGAGACAGTTGGCGAAAATTCTTATCAAGCATCAATTCGTACACGGATGAGGCCAAGGTTTGGAACAGGGTCAATAGAGTAAGAGGACGACAAACACATCCGCCTCCCCTGGTACACACGCAGAGAGACAGCCTGGAGGACCAAGCGAACCATCTGGGTGAACATTTTGAACATGTGTCCAGTTCATCACACTATTCTCCGGCATTTATAAAATACAAAACAGCAATAGAAAAACAAAAACTAGACCGAAAGAGCACCGGGAACGAGGAATATAACTTACCTTTCTCTCTTGCAGAGCTGCATGCATTACTCACCTGTTGCAAACAATCTGCCCCAGGCTTTGACCGCATACTATACGAAATGTTAAAAAACCTGTCCTCTGAAACGAAGAAAACCCTTATTTGTATCTATAACTCTATATGGACCTCCGGCGAGATCCCCTCTGCCTGGAAAGAGGCCATAGTGATCCCTATCCTAAAGCAGGGCAAGGACCCACCGTCCGTATCCAGCTATCGGCCCATAGCTCTAACAAGCTGCAACTGCAAAGTCTTCGAGAAGATGATAAACCGCCGTCTGATACATTTCCTAGAATCAAATAAGCTGCTTGACCCATACCATGTGGGTTTCGCGATGGCCGATCCACCACTGACCATCTGATACGCATAGAGGCTCAGATTCGTGAGGCTTTTGTCAACAAGCAATTCTTCCTGTCTGTTTTCCTCGATATGGAAAAAAGCATACGACACCACGTGGCGGTTCGGAATACTGAGAGACCTCGCACACTTTGGAATACGTGGAAATATGCTGAATATCATTGAAAGTTACTTGTCCAACCGCAGATTCCGTGTTTGTGTGGGTAATGCCTTATCAGTACCATATGTGCAGGAAACGAGTACCACAGGGTGGTGTGCTCAGCTGCACCCTTTTTATCATAAAAATGAACTCTCGGCGTCTGTACATTCCACGCAACATATTTTATTCAGGATATGCCGACGATGTACAGATAGGGTTCACCTCATATAACCTTGCAATCTGTGAGTGACAGGTTCAACTTGGTCTGACCAAGCTGTCTAAGTGGGCAGACGAGAATGGGTTTAGGCTTAACCCACGAAAGTCCACATGCGTCCTCTTTTCCAGAAAAAGAGGTCTGCACCCTGATCCCAACATCGAGATGCAGGGTGAGGGTCTACCTGTAAAAACGGAACACAAATTCCTGGGCGTAATTCTAGACGCGAAGCTAACATTTATCCCACATCTAAAGTACCTAAGAAACAAGTGCATGAAAACAATGAACATCTTGAAAGTGTTGTCTCGCACTGCGTGGGGTAGTGACACAAGATGTCTATTGAATCTCTATAAGAGCCTCATCCGATCCCGTATAGACTACGGTTCCATTATATATCACTCTGCGACGCTGAGCGCCTTGAAGATGTTGGACCCTGTCCACCATCTGGGTATCCGCCTTTCTACGGGTGCGTTCAGAACAAGCCCCGTAGAAAGCCTCTACGCTGAATCAAATGAATGGTCGCTCCATCTGCAGAGAACGTACTTATCCTTTGCATATTTCCTAAAAGTGAACTCAAACAATACGCACCCTACCTACACAACCATAAATTATCTGTCCAGTGCCCAAACCTTTCAGAATCGCCCCTCCGTGAGAAGGCCCTACGCACTGCGAGTAAGAAGTCTTGCCGAAGAAATGGATGTGTCGCTCCACGAGCACGACGTCATGCCCCCTCCTGTACAGCTGCCACCATGGCAGTGGCAGCTGATTGACTGTGATCTGTCCTTCATTGAGGTTACAAAGCATGCGCGCGGGTCGTACATATCCGTATGCACTTCCTCGAATTGCAGCACAAGTACTCTTGCCCGGAATATTTTACTGACGATTCAAAGTCGCTCGCTGGCGTGTCTTACGCGGCGGTCGGTCCATCCTTTTCGGCTGCGGGACCTCTACACCCTAACACAACCATCTTTACAGCGGAGGCCTACGCCATCCTGGCGGTGGTTAAACACATCAAACAGTTAGACATACCCAAGGCAGTCATTTATACTGACTCTTTGAGCGTATTGAAAGGTTTAAAAACTCTAAGTAGCCACAGAAACCCCGTAATTATAGCTCTTTATTCCACCATTTGCTCCGCGTATGTATCGAAGCAGCAAATTGTGCTCTGCTGCGTGCCAGGGCACCGCGAGATCGAAGGGAATGAGTTGGCCGACAAGCTAGCCACATCCGTTCGCACAGACGCTGCCACTTCACCAATAGCTGTCCCTGTAATGGACCTAAAACCCTTCCTCAAGAAAAAGGTCAGGGCCTACTGGCAACGTCTGTGGGACAGAGAAATGAGCAACAAATTACACACTATCAAGCCTCATCTCGCTCATTGGCCACCAGAATCGAAGACACGCCGCACGCAGGTTACACTTTGCAGACTCAGAATAGGACACACATACAGTACACACGCATACTTATTGTCCGGTGGCGATCCGCCTGTCTGTGATGAATGTGGCGAGCCACTCAGTGTACTTCACGTCCTCCTGCAATGCCCTGAACTGGAGCCTCAGAGGAAAATACATTTTTCGTTACCATTACGGCAGAATCTACCATTGCATCCATGTGTGTTTTTGGGCAATGAACCTCTTTTTAAATACCAATCCGTTATCGCGTTTTTAAAGGATATACCTAACTTTCGTGTTATATATCCAGGCAGTAGCGCACCCAGGATTTCTGCCAGGGGGGGGGGGGGTTGACAGTGTGCCAATACCATCTAACCAGCACTAAATTCGATTTCTTCACGGGAAATTGTCAAAAAAATGCGCTTTTTGCGAGTGTGCAGACGATTGCGCGTCTTACACCTTAGTTGCAGTACTCAAATGCGTAAGGAAAGAAAGGGGGTTAAACAAAAGGGGGGGCTAGTCGGCCTCAGGGGGGGGGGGGGGGGTTACAAACCCCGAATCCCCCCCCCCCCGTCGGTGCGCCACTGTATCCAGGTGACTTGTTGCACGGCCTCTCTGGAGAGGCCGCTGCTGCGGTATTTTATTAAATAAAACACGTGACTCCTGGTCTTTGTCTACAAAGGCTTCCGGTAGGCGTCGTGCTACCTTTCTACTCTTAATACTCTAAGCACCATGACCATTTCTCATCCATTCACTACCCATAGATCATTCCACACGTCACTGCCATAATTCTATTCGATATATGTTTTACGCTTCTATACCGCGATTTGTTCTTAGGCCCCTTTACAGCCACATTGCATCCTGTCATCGGAACTCACTCATCATGACAAACATACCATTCATTGTCTTGGCGCTCCTTGGCCACACTTGGCCCTTGCGCCACAAAACACCAAATATCATCATCATCTGCCCTCTTGGCCCTTGCGACGAGTTGTCGTTGGTCTTCCAGGTCCCCGAGGGCCAGCTTGGCCTCCCACGTTTCGAATAGGTGGTCGTGGTTTGCTTGTGGTGCTCGGTTAGCGCCCATTTCCGGCTGCATTTCGCTGCCTTCATGCCACGGGCATTCCAAGAGCAAGTGTGCCAGGATGTCGGGAACGTTGCATAGTGGGCAGAGGTAGCTGTGGAGCGTCGGGTAGAGGCGGTGCATTATAGTTCCGTGAGTGTAAGTATTGCTTTGTAGGCGTCTGAGGACCATCCTTTCTTCTTTGCCGAGGTTTGGGTGCGGTGGAGGGTACACGCGGCGCTCGAGCCTGTAGTGTTGCAATATCGCCGAATAGTTGTTGGGTACGACACTGCCGCGGGTCGGAGAGCGTGTGGGGCGAGGTGAGCCGGGCTGACGTGCTCGCGGGCAGCGGTGTGGGCCGCTTCGTTCCCCTCTAGTCCCTCTTTTCCAGGTACCCACGTTACGCAGGTGTACGGGAGCGGAGTGCTACGTCGTTTTCGTACCTTGAGTGCATCAGCCGAGATGCGGCCCCTAGAGAAATTTCTACAGGCGGCCTGAGAGTCGGTGAAAATGACTGCTGTGTCTGTGCATGTGGTGGCGAGAGCGGTAGCCGCTTCTTCCGCCGTTTCCGGATTGCGTGCCTTGACGGTTGCCGATGCTAACTCGCGGCCTCGGTAGTCTAAGACGCTGAGAGCGTACGCGTTACGATTAAGGAGCCTACATGCAAGCGCTAAAACAGCGCTTGCATGTAGGCTCCCTAGTTACGATGCGGATACTTGGCCGCGTCGGTGTAGCGGGCATCTGGGTCTTGCTTGAATCTTCGTTTGATGGCGTTGGCTCTAGCTTGCCTTCTACTCTTGTGGTATATGGGATGCATGTTGCACGGGATGGGTGCAATGCAGAGGGACTCTTGAACGTCCGATGGGATTCGTTCTTTCTTGTCCGTGTCTGCGACGTACGTCTCGCTGTAGTTCAGGTGTCGGAGTACTGATCTCCCGGTGGGTGTAAGCTTGAGTCGTTCCAGTTGGCTGTTCTGGTGCGCTTCAGCGAGCTCTTGCCACGTGTGGTGGACGCCCATCTTAAGGAGACGTGTAGTAGAAGCCATGGGGGGGGGGGGGGGGGAAGTCCCAGGGCGACTTTGATTGCCTTGCTTATCATGATGTTGATCTTTTCTTACTCTGAGTTCTTTAAAGCCAGATACCGCATGCCGTATGGGATGCGGCTGGTGAGCAGTGCTTGTATTATTCTTAGCGTGTCTTGCTCCTTGAGGCCGCTTCTTTGGCTTGAGATCCTCTTGACGAGGTGCGTGAGTTGCGAAAAGGTGCGTTGTATTCTTGGTAGGCTGGCCGCTCCGGATCCGGCCTAGTGAATGAGGAGTCCCAGTATTTGTAGCGTATCGACCGAAACAAACTTTTATTGCAACTGCTCGAAAGTGCTTTGCTGGTAATTAGGCTGTAGCTCTCCAAGGTCACACATATCGGCTTTACTTTTTTCTTGTGAATATTGCAAATCATTGATGCTGATTGTACTTTGCTGTGTATGAAAACGCGACAATACCCTAACTAGCGATGCATTTATAAAATTGTTTGTAGCAAATGTGTATTTTTATATGCGCTGTACTGCTGCTACTGCGAGCGATCAGGGACCTGTGTCAGGCGCCCATTGCCTCCCCGCATCATCGGGAAATTGTATATAGTTTCAAGAAAAAAAAGTCGCAGTTTCGCCCGAAAGGCGAAGCATCGATTGCGATAGCAAATTAGTAGACAGCTATACGAAATAAGGCTAGTAGTTTTAACGGCCGTATAAAGTGGTAAATATTCGCTTACTAACTAAATAAACAAGCACGGTGTCACGCGCGCACAGCTAAACATGAACACATCTCGCTCGATGATCGCGGAAACTCGTCAAAACGCTGGAGTGATAAAGCGCACTAGCGGCAGTGAGCAAATTGACCTTCGCGCTGGCTCTCGCTTCAACGCGAACTAAACGTAGAAAGCGTAGCGCACACGAAGCTACTGGCACTCGGCGAATGCAATTTAGCCCATCGCAGATCGTTTTGAAGATGAGGCAACCGCGGGCGCACACTTCGGCCGCGTCGCATATCGCTTTCAAGATAGCTCCGTGAACAGCAGCCGCGGCACCCCCCCCCCCTCCCTTCCTCCCCGTTCCTCGCGCGTGAACGAAGACCGTGCGCTTCCGGCCGCCTTCCTCTCTCGCGTGCGCGAGATTAAGCTGCGGTTGCCGGCTCACTTTATTACGCTTTCACTCGCGCGCACAATGCACGTCGCGCGGCGACGATTTTATCGCCGGTGGACTTTATACCGAACATCACTACGACGGCGACGGCAAAAATGCGCTTGGAGTGTCCATATAATTGCTATTGCAATGATAAATACAAATTCCAATAACTCTTCGGGACCTCACCATTTGTGATTGATAAACAGGTATTGGTCTGTTCAGCATATAGATAACCGACTGACTGCTATAGTAATAACTGACAGATGTAATAGTAAGACTAAATATATACAGGGTCTCCCAACTATCATGCACCAAGATTTTAAAAAAGAGCAATTGCGTTACTGTAAGAAAATCTAGTGCATATTGTTTCCAGTACAGTGGAGTAGCCGCCACAAATTTTTTCATTACTGAAATTTCTTTAAGCAATTGCGCCGCCGTATCTCTGCCTTTATTACCGACGGTCAAGTTTATACGTCTCATTGTCATCAGATATTGCTCTCTGTCATCACTGAAACGTAATTCGCGATTTCTTTGTGCAGTCAAATTTCGAGTTATTCGCGAAGTCATACGTAAGATATATAAGATGTGCCACATAGCGCGTCAGGGCATTCACCCTATACACCATACTACATCTCATTCACTCCATATTGGGTAAACATCCGCGTAGGTATATTCATTTTCTCTATCGAAGAAACCCACGGCGTGGCACCGGTTGGAATTCCCATTCCATTTCAATAGTACACAGCTGCCTCTGTGAACGAGAGTTCTTGGTTGCTGTGGAGCTTAGCAAGCCAGCCAACTTGCAGAGCTGCGGATTCGGAAGAGAGAAGTGGTCCTCTACGCAAGAGTATAGCTTGGAGCTTCCCTTCCCTTCCGAGAAACCCTTCACGGATTTTCTCGGAAGGAAAGGCTAAAGCAAAAAAAAAAAAAAAAAAACGTCTTGGTCTACTGGTGCGATTTCTTTCATACACTGCAAGGCTTTGACTTATTTATTTTATTGCGAAATTCGTATAGTGCTTCCATGTAGCTCCGCACTTTACAAAACTGACAGAAGGGGAGGTGGGAACCATTTTTCTCTGAGCTTGAGAAAATTCCTTCTCATTAAGGATGTCCGCAGTAGTTATATTTACATAAAACTGCCGAAAGTGAAGTTATATATTACTTCACTTTCGTACCGCGTTACTTGTTTCGCGCAATGTCTTGTGTCGTCCTACCGGTCGTCGTCGTTGTGACGAGCGCGCACGTGGCGTCTGAGGTCGCTGATGTTCCCACAACCCTTGCCGCAGTGCGGGCAGCGAAGCGGGCAATGGCGGCCGTGGACGACCTGCTCGTGTCGTTTGGCAGCGCCGCGCCGTGCGAATCTCTTCCCGCACTCAGAGCAGGCGTGCGGCCTCTCCCCCGTGTGCACTAGCAGGTGTCTGCTAAAACTCCATCTCCTGTTGAATCCTCTGTCGCAGACGTGGCACACAAACGGCCGCTCGCCCGTGTGTATTGTCTCATGTTTGGTGACATGGTCCCTGCGAAGGTGGTGGGGTTGAAAAAGAAAGTGAACTGCAGAGCTGCATTTTGATGCTGGCAGCTAGTAGAATTATCCTGCCACATTTGCACCACATCCGATATTGCGGTTTAAGATGGCATAAATTAAACAAGTTCCACCTGTTACTCCGGGTTTCTCGCACTCAGAAAAAAAAGAAGAGGAAAACGAGAAAAATAATCAAATGAGATTGTGGAGGTGCTATGCAGACGAAGGATTTCTGGAGAGCCTACATGTTTTCTTTTGTACACATGAACTTGTCTCTATTCAGGTAAATAGAAAATAGTAATACGCGAAATTCTATTTCAAGTGCGCGCGGAATACATCGCATACCGTTTAGAAAAATGCAAACTTTCACGTGTACATAAATCAGAGTTTAAAATTAATCTAATGACGAAAGTGAGCATTATTTGGAGTAAAATTTACAGAGTCAACAATATATCGGTGGTACTGTGTGTCACCGTAAATCGTGTACATGGCGCCTATATTGCTCAAAGTGCTCGCTTCTGTAAATTTTAATAGCACTGGTACCTGTAGAGCTTACGAAAAATAACCAGAATCTCCAACCTTTGCGATTATCTTGCGTTTCTTTCCGTCTTTCTTTCTTTCTTTCTTTTTTGGTGATGAGAGCCGCTTAGCTATATAAATAAATAAAAAAATAGCAATAAAAAGTTCTTTAAGAGTAAGCGTGCAGTGTATGGCTACGCTTCGATTTGTCTATTCAGGTATGAACTCAACAATATCTCCTCTTTACCATCGCCTAGTAGACTCCCACAAAACTTTCTGCATCTAAATGAACAGATAATGTTGTGTCGAATAATGTGTAACAAATTTCATGCCTGTTTCTTGCAAGAAAGCTCCAAATATTTAAGGCATGCCGTGCGATCTTGCAAACTACCATGCTTACAATTTTGTTACTTTCGTTTAGAGCGAAGAAACCATATATTTTAGAATTTTTCACGAGTTAAAGTGTCACGGCAGCTAAACTAATATGCTAAGGAAGCGGTTTTCATGCGAAACAAATGACCCTGCAGTGTTAAATTTTACAGCACAGATTGAAATTTCTTTATTTATGGAACGCTCCGAAAGCTGGCGCGTGCTCGAATATCGCAGGTAGTTTTATGAAGCACTAATGTTTATGTTCAAGCCAGTATGTCACCGCTGCTCAGTATCTGTGCGCATAGTTTCCAACCTCCCTCTATTATAGTCTGCAACGAGTGTCGCACGCTGCCCACATTCAAGGTCTAATTTCACCAGTAGGCGTCTCTCTACGCTTTCGTATATATGCCAGAATAATTGATGAAGTATGCCTACAACACAAGCATGTATGACATTCGTGCATTCGAAACATACGATAGTGTAAACAAGGGAATACTTATTTCTCACCAGCCGGCGAATAACGCCCAACAAGACACACAGCAACATGTATCAAGGGCCTGCCACATCATCGCTCACCTTCTATTGCTGGAGTAAGGGCAGTGGGCGCATTGGTGCTTTCCTTGGGGCCTTTGCGTGTGCTTGCGTCGCCGGTGGTGGTCCAGCAACTGCTTCACGGTGAACTGATCGCCGCATTCCTCGCAGGAGAAGACCTCACGTGGAGCAGCGACCTCCACCTCGGCCGCTGAAGGCAGGCAAACGAAGAAACAAATATGGTAAATTACTATATATGACCGAGGTACATATTAAAAGTTATGTATATCTTTTTTTATTCATTTCTTTTTTAGGGGTGTTCTGTGCGGAATGTGAAATAAAAATGCTGGCTCTCCCGTAATAAAGAGTAGATGTAAGCTAGAAATGGCTACAGTTTGGTGTCTTTTGTTGCCTGTGGTGCAGCCACCTTCAACCGCTTTTCTTCTTCCAACATTGCAGTGCGCTCAGCGTCTGCCGCTACTTTTTATTCGTGTCGCCGACCACTCACGACTTACGGACCACCAGCGTTCAAAAGAGCGCAGGCAACCCTGTCTCAGAGCCAGAAGATGAAAATGAAGTGTATATGGCGCCCTGTATCTGCCTTTTGAACGTCGCATTAGAAATGACAAATAAACCTGCAGCGTATACTAAACATTACAGCTTGAGAGATATTGTTAACAAACATTAGGAAGGGATCGGAAGCAATGTTTTTTTTTTAACTTGTTCGGGCAGTAACTAGCGTATGTAAAGCGGTCCTCTACAAAGGGTTGGGGGCCAGAGACCTTTTGACTGGGCCCCCGATATTCTCGTTTGAGTGCCCGGATAACGGCTCTGGCTTTTGGCTCAAGGTCACTTGAAGGTTGCCGACAACGGGAGCTAAAAGAATGTCATGCTTAATATCAACCGTACAGTACAAAATAAGGTGACTCCGCGGCTAAAGGCAATGCTATCGCAGTCACGTGGCTGGGCCCTCGGAGCCGCCATACAGGCAACACAACTACAATGTCGGTTCCTAGACAGCGTACGGTAGCAGATAAAAAATTGCGGCAGAACTAATGTCACGAACCCTGTCGACAGTAAGTGGATTAGCATTCGAGCAATGTAGTAACGCACCGTATTTCTGAAGTCATGTCTACTTAACCACTGTGGTTGTCCTGCTGACACTTCCGTTGGTTCGGCTATGTGGGACATTCTCCGGTATCAGCCCACTTTGTTGTGGCACTCGCTTGACAAGGTCGCACATGAGCGGGTTGGTACGAACGATGACTGCACGACGACGAAGCAGTGACGACTATGGAATGACATCGATGGAACGAAAAGGGTGGTACGACGACTATCAGGCGGCGATCCTGAAGTGGTTCCGATGGTATAACGACGCCAGCTTGACGTCGATTTAGTTAGGGTAATGCGTCGACGAAGAGTGTATGACCACGATGGAGCAACGATGTCTGTACTACGACGACAACGGAATCGTGCAGCTGGAATGACAACGGCATGACGACGGCGCTATGGCGAGAGTCCGATGAAAAAGCTGAAATGACGACGATGCGACAACCAAGGACACATATAGTGGCCCAAGCTGGTAGGCAACTTGAGCCACTGGAAAAGCGTGACTGAGGTTGATGCTGCGACGCTAGCGACTTGCTTTCTGAGACACTGTGGCGTCTCTGTTAGCTCGGAGCCATTAAGGCGTGAACTGCTGACACCTTTACGCAGAACGCGCGAGCAAAACGCGTGTTGATGGTGCAGCGTCTCACTGCAGCAAAGCACGAAGTTCCGAGTGTCGCGTCTAAAGTAAAACTCGCGAGGTGAGGAAGAAAGACTGGCTGAAAGGCGACTACCACCTTCCTCTCCCACCGGCACAGTCTCCCGAAACCTTTACAGGAGAGGGTGGCAGGACAAAAGGTGGACTATCCTTAATCCCAAGCTCTCCATCACAGCAGCCAAACCAGGTTTCAGATGTCACAAAGCTTTCGCGCGACGAATAGACATATAATGGCATTCGGCGACGAGCACGTCTTGCTACATAGTTTGTGCGAGAACAAACGCCTTTTGCATCGGCGTCTTTGTATTGGCGGTGAAAGGCCAACCTCGAAAAGTGCCTAATTGGTCATAGAAAGCTATCCGGTGTAATGTACAATGGGGCACTTTGTTGACATTCCAGAGTCAAGAACCCAAAATGCTGTTAGCGGACCTGATACCGGCTGTCCCATCTATATGTTGCCAAGAATTTAAAGATAACGGAGGAATTCTGCGCGAACGGCGCTCACATTTAGTTAAAGGGCGTTGTTTGTCCTATAGAGGAGAGTATTGTCGTTCTTGCAAAAATATCCAGTTATAAGCTTTACTTAGCCAACTTTTACCTAACTACAGAACTGGTAAGGCGTGAATTCAAAATCTGGAGAGAATTTCGAGAAACAGAACAAATAACAAAAGCACTAAAGCCATACAAGGTTGTCTTGTGTAGTCCTTTATCCCCTAAAGTTTCCTACGCAATCTACTAGGGAGAATTTTGGCGCTACGATCTTTCTGCTGCTACGAAAATTATGGTTATCGCATGCATCTGTCCAAGGAGGTTCATTTTTTTAAACCTCCTTGCATTTGTCTAATGTTCGTTTTGATCCAAACGTTCTTGTGAAGTTATTTGTTACGTTTTATATTTCTATAATTCCAAGCTCTCATAGGCATACATAAGCAAGCAAGGCAACTGGTCTCTGAGTATAAGAGTAATTGTTGGTCATTGTGGTATTTGTGCCGCAATGTGTTGCTGCAGTGATCAGTTTGCAAAGCTACAAAGTCGTCTGAAAGCAGAAGGACGAGGTACACACAAATTCATTGCTGTCCATCATTACCATCGTTAGCATTATGTGTGCGTGCAGCATGCTTCAGGGCACTAATGTCGCTACGTGCCAGTGTCTGTTCACGTGACATGTTTTCAAATGTCGCGCACTTTCTTTGCCGCCTGGAGAAAAAGACACCGCAGCTGTCACTACGGGAATTAATTATTCGAATATGTCTTAATACACTGTTCAAATTCTACATTGAAGGTCTTGCGTTTAAAACAACAGTTGAGAAGTAAGTTAAACAAAGAATAAGAATTATTCAGCTAAGGTTATCGCAAAACTATTCTAACTTGTTCAAGAGGTCACTGAACAATACTAAGTGGGTTGCATTCTCGCAACGCGCACGCAGATTTTGTAAGTCTGGGCGCGAATTAGCTGAAGCACCGGGTATTTACGTAACTTAAACCAAGAATTTAATAAGTGTTACGTATATGATCTTTGGGAAATTAGACCGACAACATTATGTTTGTAGTCGTCCAGATTACTCGCCCGATTTTTAAATGTGATTATCAAACTTTTAGGCATTCATTTTGAGTCATAAGTCTGAGCGGAGAAGCCGTACAGCCTGCTCACAAACACGCACTGAATCTGATTGCTCGGGGTTATGTTTTACGTGGCACTTCTTTTTCCCTAGCTTGAATTTACTTGTGTCCTATCTACTGTTCACGGCTGGCCAGTCAATGTAATAACCATGAGCATAGTGCTGCTCGGAGAACTTAAGAATTGCAATGGAGCCATTGCGATATCCCGGCCGAGGCCTTAAAAACAACTTCGTTGGATGCTATGTAATCTTCTCTGAAACTTTACCACTTAAGCCTTCTGTCTGAAAATGTATATTAAATAACTTATTTATTTATTTATTTTATTATACCTCAACGGTCCCGTTAGGGACATTACATGAGGGGTGGGTACAGGGGATAGAACATAATTACAGTAAAAATTGGTGAATACAGGTCAAATAAATACAAATCAGTTAGCGAATACAAGGCAGGAATAAATAAAATATTAATGATGCGCAGCAGTGTACACGATAATCCTATGGGTTAGCGTCGATGTGTGCGATTTCTTCGACGGCGGATTTGAATGCTGCATGGTCGGTGATCGTAGCGATATGGCCGGGAAGGCGATTCCAGTCACGCGCAGTACGAATAAAGAATGATTGATGAAATGTTGTGGTGTGGGCACGTGGAGGGATGACGGCGTTTGGATGGGTGTTGCGTGACATGCGATGGACGGGAACGATGAGCTCGTTTTTTAGGCGGCAAACAGTGAAAGAACTTGTGATACAGATTTAGTCGAGAATTTCTGCGGCGATGAGCCAGGGCGGGTAGATCAAGTTGCGATAAATAAATAAATAAATAAATAAATAAATAAATAAATAAATAAATAAATAAATAAATAAATAAATAAATAAATACATAAGTAAGTAAATAAATAAATAAATAAATAAATAAATAAATAAATAAATAAATAAATAAATAAATAAATAAATAAATTAAATAACTTGCATTTTCCAATTAACCTATTTAGCTAAAAACATCACTTCTGAAAAACCTATAGGTAGCCCTCCTCGTAAAAAATAGTAATCTCAGAATGACCAAGAACAACGATTACGGTAATCTTATTTACCCAGAAAAAAACGAACAAGTTTATGGAAAGGCTCGGTTCGAGTTACATCAAACAGCCGGTATTCAAACGAACGACTACGCACCTTGGTCTTGTGCCCCGGCATTGCCGATGAGACCCAGCTGCCTGGCGAAATCGTCCCCGTACCAGACGAGCAGCTCCTCTGCGGCGTTCACCACTTTGCACGTGCGGTAGTACACGGCTCCCTGGCGCACAAACGCCGCCAGGTTCTGCTGACTTTGCTCTGGAGCACAGTTAACGTAGCGCATCCAGTTGGAACGGTCCAGGGGCCGGCCGTCCACCAGGATCACTCGACCGTTCTCGCGGATCTGGAAGGGGCCACAACGCACGAGTGGTCTAAATCTAGCTCTGATCAACTCTCAGCCGACGGCGCTGCACAAGACACAGCACAAAAGGACGAGACACGACACTGTGTGTCTAGTTCCTTCCTTCCGTCTTGTTGAGTTATACGTAGAGTCGACAGCTTATCATTACACTCGTTGCACTAGTATCTATCGGGTGCCTGTGATTGGCTCGGTACGCTGACACGTGGGATCACACAAAACACGCACCTCCCAGATGTAGCCGTTTGCTGCGCTGCTGTTGTCCACCTTGACGCCCTCGTACGGCCCAAAGCACAACCTCTTGGGCAGCCGCTTCAAGGTGAACACGCCGTACTGAGCGCCTTTGATGGTTGAACGGCGCACAGACAACCCCTCAGGCACGCTCTTATTCGCGCGCTGGGGGTCACCCAGAGGAACCTGCAATGAATACATAGACAGTATATCCCAGTCGTGGCCATATACTATATAACGTACGTATATCGCCCGGGAACAGCTGTTTATGGTAGGGCTTAGTTGGTTCTGCTTCGCAGTGCCTATAGAGCCGGCAGATCCCAGCCATAGCCTTGACAAACGTCATTCAGGTAGCGTTTCTAACTACTTTTGTCACGACGTATTTGTGACGAGATATAGCGGTGCATCTCCACAATTGAGGGGCTTGCAGCGTGTAAAACCCTAAACATCGCACAGTCGAAGTATAATACTTACCCGCCGAACACGGGATGATTCGTAAAGACCTGCAGTGACGAGAACGAAATGTAGCTCTTTGAGAAACCTGCCTTTCACTGGTGACTGTACGGAATATAAACAGCAAGACAAACTGAAGCTTTTACGAAACCCTTGTCCTTCACGGTTGAAACGTCATCATCACATCATCACCAGCCTAGTTTTATGTCCACTGCAGGACGAAGGCCTCTCCCTGCGATCTCCAACTATCGCTGTCTGGCGCTAGCTGACCCCAATTTTCACCTGCAATTTTCCTAACTTCATCACTCCACCTAGTTTTCTGCCGTCCTCGACTGCATTTCTCTTCTCTTGGCACCTATTCTATAACTCTAATGTTCCACCGGTTATCTACCCTACTTATTACATGGCTTGCCCAGCTCCATTTCTTTATTTTAATGTCAACTAGAATATCCGCAATGCCCGCTTGCTCTCTGATCCACACCGCTCTCTTCCTGTCTCTTAACGTTACGCCTAAAGTTTTATGTTCCATTGCCCTTTGCGTAGTCCTTAACGTGTTCTCAAACTTCTTTGTCAACCCTCCAGTTTT